>NC_091985.1:89515655-89776517 GCF_044704955.1 Pristiophorus japonicus
TTTTATTTATTGATTTAAAAAAAAAAAAATTTTAATTTTTTTGATTGATTTATTGCTTGATTTATTGATGTATTTATCATTTATTATTGATGATGGCTCTTTATTTGTAAAACTGAAGTGTTTAATGTTTGTAAACTTCCCTTTAAACACCCGCCCCCCCCCCCCCCCCCCCACCATTCCCTACGCCTGATTTTCTAAAGTGTAGACAAGGTTTTTTCGAGCGTACAAAAATCTTCACTTACTCCATTCTAAGTTAGTTTGGAGTAAGTTTTCACCGACGAAACTTTGAAAACAGCGTAAGTGGCCGGACACGCCCCCTTTTGAAAAAAAATTCTGTTCCAAAGTGAAACTGTTCTAACTGACTAGAACTGGAGCAAACTAAATGACGAGAATTACGATTTCTAAGATACTCCGTTCTACACCAGTTGCTCCTAAAAATCAGGAACAAATCATGTGGAAATTTGGGGCCTATGATTCTAAACCAGTCTTCAGCTAATTCGATTCACTCCATGTGATATGAAGAAATGGCTGCGTGCACTGGATACAGAACAGGCTAAGGGCCTCGACAACATCCCGCCTGTCGTGCTGAAGACTTGTAAGCTCCAGAACTAGCCGTGCCTCTAGTCAAGCTGTTCCAGTACAGCTACAATACTGGCATCTATCTGACAATGTGCAAAACTGCCCAGATATGTCCTGTCCATAAAAGGCAGGACAAATCCAATCTGGCCAATTACCGCCCCATCAGTCTACTCTCGATCATCAGCAAAGTGATGGAAGGTGTCATCAACAGTGCTATCAAGCGGCTCTTACTCAACAATAACCTCACCAATGCTGCGTTTGGGTTCTGCCAGGGCCACTCGGCTCCAGACTTCATTATAACCTTGGCCCAAACATGGACAAAAGAGCTGAATTCCAGAGGTGAGGTGAGAGTGATGCCTTAACATCAAGACAGCATTTGACTGAGTATGGCATCAAGGAGCCCTAGTAAAATTGAAGTCAATAGGAAGAGAAAATGGAAGGAGAGAGCAGAATAGAGAAACCAGAGGGGTTGGGGAGTGGGACCAGAGCCAAGGGGGAGAAGGGAGGTGGCCGATATAGGAATTGGAATGGGGAGGGACAGGAAAGCAGGTGATGAGGAGGGTGTTCAAGTTTTCTAGTGTCAATCATTTCTGTAAGTAAGCCCACGCCCAGTTAACTGAAGTGAATTTGTATGCCAATATCCGGTATAGTAGCATTGCCCACGGTCATTCAGAACACTCTTGTTGTAATTTGCTAATTGGATATGACAGCAGCCCTCCCATGTATTTGGATAAAGGAAAAATAATCCAATAGTAAAGAGCAAGAGTCCCAACACTAGGGACTCCAAGTTTGCAGATGACACTAAGCTGGGTGGCAGTATGAGCTGTGAGGAGGATGCTAAGAGGTTGCAGGGTAACTTGGACAAGTTAGATGAGTGGGCAAATGCATGGCAGATGCAGTAAATGTGAGGTTATCCACTTTGGTGGCAAAAACAGGAATGCAGATTATTATTTGAATGGTGACAGATTAGTAAAAGGGGAGGTGCAACGAGACCTGGGTGTCCTGGTACATCAGCCATTGAAAGTAGGCATGCAGGTACAGCAGGCAGTAAAGAAAGCAAATGGCATGTTGGCCTTCATAGTGAGAGGATGAGAGTATAGGAGCAGGGAGGTCTTACTGCAGTTGTACAGGGTCTTAGTGAGACTACACCTGGAATATTGTGTGCAGTTTTGGTCTCCTAATCTGAGGAAGGACATTCTTGCTATTGAAGGAGTGCAGCGAAGGTTCACCAGACTGATTCCTGGGATGGCAGGACTGACCAATGAAAGACTGGATCAACTGGGCTTATAGTCACTGGGATTTAGAAGAATGAGAGGGGATCTCATAGAAGCATATAAAATTCTGACGGGATTGGACAGGTTAGATGCAGGAAGAAATTTCCCGATGTTGGGGAAGTCCAGAGCCAGGAGTCACAGTCTAAAGATAAGGGGTAAGACATCTAAGACTGAGATTAGGAGAAACTTTTTCACTCAGAGAATTGTGAACCTGTGGAATTCTCTACCACAGAAAGTGGTTGAGTCCAGTTCATTGGATATATTCAAAAGGGAGTTAGATGTGGCACTAACAGCTAAAGGGGTCAGTGGGTATGGAGAGAAGGCAGGAGTGGGGTCGTGAAGTTGCATGATCAGCCATGATAATATTGAATGGTGGTGCAGGCTCGAAGGGCTGAATGGCCTACTCCTGCACCTATTTTATATGTTTCTAACACACATTCCTGCAGGACATCACTGCTGACCGGTCTCCAGGCAGATCCAAATCCATCTATAACTACTTGCTGTCTGCAGCCTTCCAGCCAGTTCTCAATCCAACTCAATATATTAACACTAACCCCAGAGATTTGGATCTTGCAGAGAAGCCTTTTGTGGCACCAAGATCATGATCTACAGAGCAGTAGTGATACCTACCCTTCTATATGCTTCAGAGACATGGACTATGTACAGCAGGCACCTCAAAGCACTGGAGAAGTACCACCAACGCTGCCTCCGTAAGATCCTGCAAATCCATTGGCAGGATTTCTCGCTCAGACCAACATCCCCCGCATTGACCACGCTCGATCAGTTCCGATGGATGGGCCACATCATCTGCATGCCCAATGCTAGACTCCCAAAACAAGCATTCTACTCGGAGCTCCGACATGGCAAATGAGTCCCAGGTGGGCAGAGGAAACAATTAAGGACACCCTCAAAGCCTCTTTGAAGATGTGCAACATCCCCACCGACACCTGGAAATCCTTGGCCCAAGACCGCCCAAAGTGGAGGAGAAGCATCTGGGAAGGTGCCGAACACTTCGAGTCTCTTCGCTGGGAACACGCGGAAGCCAAGCGCAAACAGCGGAAGGAACGCACGACAACCACGCACCTGTCCCTTCAACCACCGTCTGCCACATCTGTTACAGAGACTAGGCCCTGCATTGGATTCTTTAGTCACCTGAGAACTCATATTGGTGTGGAAACGGGTCATCCTCAATTCTGAGGGACTGCCTAAGAAGTAGTATGACCTCTATTTATCCCCCACCTCCCTCAGGCCCACCATTGGCAGCCATGCCTTTCGTTGGCTGTCCTATGAAATTCCTTCCACAAAGCTCTTAGCCTCTCTACTTCTCTCCTGCCCTTAAAACCTAACTCTTTGACCAAGCCTGTGGTCAACCCTCCTGATCTTTTAGTTGGCATCCATTTTCCCTCTCCTCTGTGAAGCTCTTTAGGTTATTTTCCACATTAAAGATGCTATATAGTAGTCATTGGTAAATTTTTGCAAAATTTTCTAATTGACATTTCACCATAATTTTTTGCTCGCCACATGTCTATTGCCATGTCTTGACGGCCTATCCTTCATTTATATCATCCTTAGTCTTGCTTTGATTCTGCCTTTTCAGTAGCAAAACTCTAAAAGAAAAAGAATTTCTATGCTAACTACTACACAACTTGACTAATTTAGAACTTTGAAGAATTAATCTTCAGGAATTACTGGAAAATTGTATTTTTCAAAAAGTGTCCTCTTGAACAAGTATTTCCTCCAAATTAATACGCTCTTGCCACAAATATTTGTTTGTAGCCAGCCATTTCAATGTTTCTAATTTTACAATATGTCCCCATTTGAGTTTTATTGGAACTTACATAATGTTATTAAGCAGGAATGTGGTGATGCTAACAGGTGCTGAATGGTAACTTTGATCCTATATAGCAAACTAGTTTCAAATGGTGTTCTTTTGTAATGTTCACTGTGCATTCACCATTTAACTGCCTCCTTTTTTTAAAAAAAAGGATGATTGCCTAAAAGCCTCACGTGAGATCATTGTTCACATTGTGTTATGCTTTACTCAATACAAAGTTACATCTATAACAATTACTGTTCCAACAACAACTTGTATTTATATAGCACCTTTTAATGTGGTAGATATTATCAAACACATTTTGACACATGCCACATAAGGCGATATTAGGATAGGTGACCAAAAGCTTTGGTTAAGGAGTGTCTGAGGAGAAGGGACAGGCTTGAGAGGCTTAGGGAGGGAGTTCCAGAGCCTAGGGCTCGGGGATCGGCCGCCAATGGTCCAGCGATTTTAAAACTCGGGACGATGTAAGAGGACAGAATTAGATGAGCGCAGAGGGTTGTAGGGCTAGAGGAGGTTACAGAGATAGGGAGGAGCGAGGCTATGGAGGGATTTGAAAACAAAGAAATTTGAAATCTCTTTGAACCTCCACTGTTCCTGGCTTTTTGTTTAAATAATACTTTGATCTATCCTTTTCTGGTTCAAAATGGATTATCTCACGCTAACCTGCATTGAAATCTATCTGCCACAGTTTTTCGCACTTAATCTATCAATGTCTCTTTGTGGTTTTATGCTCCCCGCTACACTACTTACTATACCACGTGGATATATGACTCTCTCTATAGTATTACCAAAGTCATTAATAAATATAGTGAATTATTGAGGCCCCAGCACAGATCTTTGTGGGACACCACTAGTCACTTCCTTCCAATTCCAGTACATACTCATTACTCTCTGTCTTCTGCTGCCTAACCTATCTCCTAACCAGGTCAATAACTTGCCTTCAGTTCCATGAGCTTTAATTTTAGCTAACAGTCTCTTGTGTGGAACCTTATCAAATGCTGTCTGGAAGTCCATACAAACTACATCCATAGATGTTCCCCTGTCTACTGTAATTATTTCTTTAAAAAATTTTGTTACATTCATTAGACATGACCTACCCTTTACAAATCCATGTTGGCTCTCTCTAATCAACTCAAATTTTTCAAAGTGCTCAGTCATTCTGACCTTAATTATAGATTCCAATAATTTCCCAACAACAGATGTTAAATTAACAGATCTATAAATTTCAAGTGTCTCTCTCTCTCTCTCTCTCTCTCTCGCTCTCTCTCTCTCTCTCATTTTGGAATCAGCTAGGGAACATAGTTTGTAGTGGTCATCAAAAAAATGATTTTGGTCTTCCCACAATTGGAGGAAATTGTGGTGCATTCAGGACTGGATGTCTGATGAGCAGGCTGACGACACATAGTGGAGGGATCAAGTGAGGTTGTAGTGAGATATTGCTAGGTATCGTCAACATACATGTGGAACCTGATGTTGCAGCATGTAGATGTTGACTAGGAGAGGGCCAAGGATAGATCCTTGGGAGCTCCAGAGGTGACGGTGCAGGGCTGAGGAGAGAAGCCATTGTAAGAGATTCTGTGGCTATGAATGGATAGTCTAATCAAATGCCGCTTGTGTCAGGATGGCCAACACTTTTATCGTGTCTTTGTGTTCTTGAAACCAATTCAATTCAGTCAACCACAGGAGCTTAGATGGCTGCCACCATCCACTCCTCATGGTCCTGCTGTCCCATAACCTCGTGAGTGAATGTATACTTAATCACAATAGGTAAGAATGCAATCAAGTGAGGGCAGTCCCACTCAGCTGGATAATGGAGGAGAGGCATTGGAGTAGGATGGCATCATCGACTGTCAAAGCCAATAGAGAAGTCGAGAAGGAGGGATAGTGCACCACGGTCGCAGTCATGGAGTATGTCATTTGTGACTTTGTTTAGGCTCATTTCAGTGCTTGACTGGAATCGAAACCTGTTTGGAGAGATTCAAACATGGAGTTAGAAGAAAAATGGACACAAATTTGAGAAGCGACAAGAACTTTGGAGAGGAATGGGAGGTTGAAGGTGGAACGGTAGCTGGCAAGGACACAGGTGGTTCATGGGTTGGGTGCCTTGAGGAAGGGGAGGTGATGACGCTGATTTTGAAAGTAATGAGGACAGTGCTTTGAGGAGAGGGAGCCATTTACTAGGTAGCATGGGTATCTGGATGGGAACAATTTACTGGAAATGGTGTGAAGGGAACAGGTGACTGGTTTCACGGACAAGATGAGTTTGGAGAAGGCATGAGTGGAGATAAAGACACTGGTTCAGGGCTAGGGTAGTGGGACATCTTGGGTAAATTTGGCATGGGGTAAAGAGGAAGAGGGTAACAAGAGGCAGCTGAATAGATGGTATCAATTTTAATAAATAAGTCCATGAGCTCCTTGCACTTGGAGGCGAGAGTGGATGGGACAGGGTCACTGGTTTCAGGCGATGGTTCGTAATGGAGAAATGAACCCAGGGTTTATCTTTACATTCCAAGATGAGCAGTTTTGACAGAGGAGATTACAGTCTGATAGTGCTTGATGTGGTCCACATGCATTCACTACTGCACCCTTTGGTCTTGAGGGACTGAAATTGGGAGCTTTACTGGGGTATGACCAGATTTTACTGGGAGAAGGACATCAAGATGGAGATGAGGGAGAGATTGAGCAGATCAACAGCTGCAGAAGTATTGTGAAGAACAGAGTGCCAAAGGCTGGAAGTTTGAAAGTGCAGTTGTAAGTATTCAGGTGCAGACATGCAAGTGTTGGAAGGCAGATGTGAGTTGTGAGGGACACAAGGAAGTGATTAGAGGTGACCTTTTCTGTGATTGAGACAATGGGAATAGAGAGGCCACATGAACTGGCACAGTCGAGGGGGTGGCCATGAATATGGGTAGGGAGGATAGGAGGGCAGTGAACTCTGAGGAAGGAGGGCAAGTTGAATTGAGATGGAGGTTGAAATCACCAAGGATGATGAGTCACTCGGTCAGAGGCTGATGGAGGAATGGATTGAGGATATCTCAATGCGAAACTCAGGGTGAGGCTTGGATGGACATTGAGAATGAGGATTTTAAAGAAAAGGTGAGGGGGGTGGAACAAGTTGAGGTTCCCAAAGGAGGAGATGGTGCTGGAGGGGTAAGGAGAGACACCAAAAATATTGGTAATAACTCAGTAACATCACCCAGAAGGTTAATAAGACTAAGCTGAGCTAAACCTAAACCAAGGTTAGCCACAATAGAGATAGGCAAGAATAATTCCAATTTGAAGTATGCTTTTCATCTTTCAGAATATACAAATTTTGGACATTTCATGTAACTTTTGGAAGTAATGGTTCTTATCTAAAAGGCATTAAAATTGCAGAAAATGTAAATCGTAATGCTGGTATTTTCTGACTTTTTTTTTATATTTAAAAAAAAAACAATGCTGATCTTATGCAGAAAAAAACCCACAGCAAATCAAACAGTAAATCAATTCACTAATCTATAACAGGACATATTTTCCAATAAGCTATCCAACAGTTCAGCTAACCAGGGGGCCTTCTGTTCTCTAACTTTTGGTATGATGTAAAACTAAACACAATAGTCATTTCATGTGTTCAGGTAGAATGATCCTTTATTTGAATTTGATGCTCATCAATACTAGTTCCTTAGCAATGTGTTTATTGAGGCCTCAGGCTTTCTGTTGAAGGGGGTGCTGCAAAAGCAACATTAAACTGTAACTGCAATCTTGATTTTTTTTTTTCTCCTTGCATGTTGTCTGAAGAAAGACTGACTTTCTTGACTATTGTTTGACTATTTTGGCGAGAACTTCAACTAAATGACTACTTTGGTCAATATAAATACTTTAGATTTGAAGTTTTGGGAGGCACTTTTTCTCCATGTTGAGTTTCTGATCTCAGCCAAGCTGTTGGGAAACATGCATATTACGTAAAAAGGCTTCCCCAGAGGGAATGCAACGCAACACTCCCTGTCGGGTTAAGGGTGAGGAGGGGTGGAATTCTTAATATGGAAAATGGAAGTTTCATGATTGCTCATCTTTTGTAAATTCTGTGAGACAATGCAATCATTTACATGGAACAATTCGAGATAGGAAACAATTCCAAACGACAGATGGGTTACTGACATTTTTCAACTACAGTATTATGAGAGAGAGCATCTTATAGAACATTAGCCATGAAAATTAGAATGTGAAATATATACAGAAAACCTTCATTTTCTTTGTTACAAATCACCTACAGCATCAGGATCTGCCATGTTATTAATCTGGGGTGGAAGGGAACAAATAGCACTAATCCAAAACATGAATATTTTATTTTAACAATCCATAATGCAACCTCAAATGTTTTAGTGCAAGTAGCCTATTACATGTTTGTTAAATATGTATATCTCGTTAAACTTGTTTTCTACAATAAATCAGTGCATTATTGAATAAAAAATATTTTGGACAGTTGTATTACAATATCATGTGTTTATGTCCAGGGCCTTGTATGGGGTGTGGTGTATAAACTTCCAGATGGAAAGGAAGAAGAGGTGAAGGAATATCTTGACTTTCGAGAAAAAAATGGTTACAGGACTATTACTGTTACATTTTATCCTAAGGATACTTCAATCGATCCTTTCCCTGTGATGCAATACATCGGAACATGTGATAATCCCAATTACTTGGGCCCAGCACCCTTGGAAGACATGGCTCTGCAGATTTTAAATGCTGTTGGACAAAGTGGAAGGAACACAGAGTACTTATTTGAACTTGCTGAATCCTTACGAAAGCTTGTTCCAGAAGATACAGATGAGCACCTGTTTTCATTGGAGAAAATGGTCAGAGAGCTTTTAGAAAAAAATGGAAAAAGTAACTATGTATGCAACTGAGTAGGGCTGGATTAAAGACAATTTTCACTTTAACCCCTTCTTACTCTTCTTTAATTTATTCTTGCTGTGTCACTATTATTCCTGACAATTGCCCACCAAAACTGTAGAAGGTATTAAATGCAATGCTGATGACCTCAGTGTGATATCTAAAAATTGTATGTGTTATCCATGTATTCTGTCTATCAGAATGGGTTCTCTCATTGTTCAACCATTGTCCTTAACAAAGCAAATGTCATGCTTACTCTAGAGACATAATTGCACGATAAATCTGGTATAGATTAACCCCAAGAATAGTTTGCACTGTATACCTTGAATATTTATGTATGGGCAACATCATCATCCGCTATAATACTGCCATAACATCTAAATGGAGAAGCAACAAGTTAAGATTATATGATCATCCAGTAAAATGTCAGCCTTTATTGTTGAAAACAGTAGACATTCAGGGATTAAAATCAATGTATTACATGTACAGTAGATGTATGTTGGAATGCAAAATTTGTCCCAGAAGTTGATGTGTATGTACAACATTTGATAATTGAAGCTTTTCGACTGTGACCATTGTAAATTGTCAGCTCTGTAGCTCATCTCAACAGAATCTAGCGAACACTTAAATAAAAACAGAAAATGCTGGAAATACTCAGCAGATCAGGCAGCATCTATGGAAAGAGAAAAAAAGTTAATGTTTCAAGTTCATTCGAACTGGAAAATGTTAGAGATGTAACAGTTTTTAAGCAAGTGCAGAGACGGGGAAAGTGGGGAGGCAAGCAAAGAACAAAACTCTGTGGTTGGAAGGCAGGAGTGATTAAATGACAAAAAGGGATGATGGTGCAAGGCAAAAGGAGGTGGCAATGGACAAGTAAAGAAACAAAAGATGGGTCTAGAGGAGTTGTAAATGGCAATGGCAGAACCATTATTAGCTAGCACCTGCTCTTCAAAAAAAAAATGGGAGTAATGGTTATGATCTGAAATTAATGAACTCTCGAGTCTGCTAGGTTACTTTCATAGCCTTGCACCATCTTCCCTTTTGTTATTTAATCACTCCTTTCTTCCATCCTATCATAGACTGACCTTTTTGTTCCATCCTCCCCTGTTTCTCCCCCTGCCCTTTCCTTGCCCCTGTACTTGCTAAAACATGTTACTTCTCTTGACCTTTTGTCAGAACTGGAAAAAGTTATCAACTTGAAACGTTAACTCAATTTCTCTCTCCACAGAAGCTGCCTGACATGCTGAAAGTATTTCCAGCACTTTTGATTTTTATTTCAGATTTCCAGCATCTGCAGTATTTTTGTTTTTGCACCAGAGAACACTTGTGTTGAATATTTCAGTGATTAGTCGAAGCCAAACTAGAAAATGTCCAGATTGCGCACAAGTGTGTACATGGTTTATGAACAATATCCTCTACTTGAGGATTTTAAAACACAATCGATATGCTGATTTCTGCCAAATAAATACTTGGATATTTGGAAAAGATGAGATTGCAAACTACAATAGCAATAATTATATTTAGTATATAAAGCTTATGAATAAAAATACACATTTTTAGTTATAATAGAAGTTGGTCAAAGAATTTTTGACTTGGACTGAAAATTACTTTTAAATCTGAGATTGCTCTAAGGCATCATTGTAATTCACATTTGTCAAGCTGCTGTCTTAGCAAATGTGATCCTGTGCTTCATGAATGTGATATACAGTAATATTGTCATGATAAACTTTATTTACCAGTTTTGAATGAGCCTCAAAAAAAAAATTGATGACATTTAAAAAAAAATAATAAATGCAACACCATTAATGAGAGTGCTGGTTTGAAATGTATTCATTCTCCGGTGTTTACTGATGATTACTTCCAAATTTTACAAATCATAAGTTCTAATTTAAGTTTGAGTGGGAATCATGTTTATGCGGTACTGACGGCTAATATTTAAAGCTTGAAACTAACGATCCTAATTTCTATTTGGTATAACCTGATGACCTGTTTAACACAGCAATTTTATTCCCCAAAGTTGAATTCATTTCACGACTCCATCGCTTTCCAATTGAAAAAAACATTTCATAGAATCTTACAGCACAGAAGGGATCATTCAGCCCGATGTGCCTATGTCGGCTCTTTGAAAAAGCTGTCTAATTTAGTCCCACACCCCCAGCTTTTTTCCCATAATCCTGCAAATTAGTTCTCTTCAAATTTGTGTACAATTGCCTTTTGAAAGTTCCAATGAAATCTGTGATGATCTGGATCAGGTAGCGTGATCCAGATCATCACAACCCTTTGCGTGAAATCATTTCTCCTCATTTCACCTCTAGTTCTTTTGCCAATTATTTTAAATCTATGACCTCTAGTTACTGACAAACTACCCAGAGGAAACTGTTACTCCCTGCATGCTCTATGATTTTGATTACCTCTATTAGGTCTCCCCATAACTTTCCCAATCCCAGCTTCTCCAATCTCTCCGCATAACTGAAGTCTCTCATAAGAACATAATAGGAACAGAATTAGGCCGTAAGGCCCCTTGAGCCTGCTCTGCCATTCAATAAAAATATGGCTGATCTTCTACCTCAACTCCACTTTCCTACCCGATTCTCGTATCCCTTTAAGAGTCCAAAAAATGATCAATCTCAACCTTGAATATACTCAATGATTGAGCATCCATGGCCTTCTGAAATAGAGAATTACAAAGATTCATAACCCTTAGTGAAGAAATTTCTCCTCATCTCAGTCCTAAATGACTAACCCCTTATCCTAAGACTATGTCCCTTAGTTCTAGATTCTCCAGCCAAGTGAAACAGCATCTATCCTGTTGAGCCAGAATCTTATGTTTCAATGAGATCATCTCTTGTTTTTCTAAACTCGAGAGTATAGGCCTGTTCTACTCAAGCTCTTCTCAGAGGATAACCCTCTCATTCCAGGAATCAATCTAGTGAACCTTCGTTGCACTGCCTCTCAGGCAAATATATCCTTCCTTGGATACGGAGACTAAAATGGTACACAGTACTCCAGGTGTGGTTTCACCAAAGCCCGATACAATTGCAGCAACTCATTCCTGGTAAATGTCCTCTGTACCCTCTCCAAGGTCTTAACATCCTTCCTGAAGTGTGGTGCCCAGAATTGTACACAATACTCCAGCTGAGGCCTAACCAGTGATTAGCATGACTTCCTTGTTTTTGTACGCAATGCCCCTATTTACAAAGCCAAGTATCCATAAGCTTAACTACCTTATCAACTTGGCCCTGCCACCTTCAAGGATTTGTGAATATGCAGCCCAGGTCCTTCTGCTGTTGTACTCCCATTAAAAATATCACCATTTACATTATATTAGCTCCATGGGTGAGAGTTTCCACTGATGATCGCCCATCTATCGCCCAAATAGGTAGGCTATCGCCCATTTTAGCTTAAAAGTGAAAAGTTGGGCTGGAACATCACCCACTGATCGCTGGCCCAATTTTCGGCACACCCTCAATCTGCTATCGCTGAGCTGATCTCCCTCTAACTTTCGCCACATCGCCGGGCTGATTACTGTAGAAAAGCTGGTCCCCACTGGCACTACTCGGCAGAACTTGGCACTATGGACGCCATTTTGAACATCGGAGGAACTGAAAAGGCTGCTTCAACTTGGAGCTTATGAGGAGATTTAATTTGTGAGTGATTTTAAGGGCCTTATTGACTCTTGCCAATATTCTAATCACATTTAAGTGTTGACAAATTTAGAGCGATTTATAGTGATAGGGTCTGTAATTTCTGTACCAGTATTGGTCAATAATCACATGCTGCAGACTGAAGATGGGTGAAGGTATATTGAAGCGCATTATGTGCCCAAAGCGATGGCAGACTGCTGCGGAAGAAGAGACCTGACAGGGAAAAGCAATTATACCTGAACTTGTCCAATAACACGTGCCTTAGGAGGCTGCGCTTCTGAAAGGAGGTCATCGCTGAGATATGTGAGCTCATTAGGGGAGATCTGCAGCCTAATAGCACCATCAGGACCGCACTGCCTGTTAAGGTTACTGGGCACTTTCCGTCTATGCATCGGGCTCCTTTCAGGCCTCAGCTGGCGATATTTGCTGCATCTCTCATTACGCCACACATTGCTGCATTCGACAGGTGACTAAAGCCCTTTACCCTCGCAGGATGGACTTTATAAACTTCCCTATGACCAAGGAGGTTTCCCGAGAATAGCAAACTTCCCCAAGGTGCAGGGAGCAATAGATAATACACACATCGCCCTGTGAGCACCTTTACAGGATGCAGAGGTGTTTTGTAACCGAAAGAGATTCCACTCCCTGAATGTGCAGCTCGTTGTCGACCACAACCAAATAATCATGACAGTTAATGCTAATTTTACAGGGAGCATCCATGATGCGCACATCTTGCATGAGAGCACTGTCTCTGACCTGTTTTAACAGTCAGCCACAAGGTCACGGTTGGATGCTGGGGGATAAAGAATATGGCTTTGCCAGCTGGCTCATGACCCCCTGCGTAATCCCCAAACGGAAGCCGAGAATCGCTACAATGAAAGCCATATAGCTACATGCAATATCATCGAAAAGACAATTGGAATGCTGAAGCAGCACTTCAGATGCCTGGACCACTCTGGAAGCAACCTACAATACCACCCTGACCAGGTTGCTGAATTTATTGTGGTGTGCTGCATGTTGCATAACCTAGCTATAAGGAGAGAACAACAATTGCCAGATGGAGCTGCCGGTCCACCTCAAGAGAGAGGGCAAGAGGAAGACGAGGAGGAGGAGGATGATGAGGACCTCAGGGAGGACAATCAGCCTGGCGATGAACCCATGCCCCTACACCCCCACTTGCAAGACTGGAAAAGCCCCGTGGGAGTAACGCAGCTGCAAAACTCTTGCGTTAGCAGCTCATAAATGAACGTTTTGCATGAACTTACATTGGTGACAGTTACAGTTACGGAAAGACAACAGTTGCAGTTGCGTTATGTTTCATCCTGGCCAGGCCATTGTTTTCCAACAATTGTATTCATGTTTTACCTTACCTTATGTTATTAGAAGACACTGCAAAACAATTGTAAAATGCAATAAAATATTTTAATAATTTAACAATTTTTTTTAATCGTAAGAATAACCCCCCCCCCTCCCCCACTCTTAACAGTCACCCAACAATAAATTTAAAATACAACAATAACAATATCCCCCCCACCTGTGGCCATGCTTCCCTCCAGACCCCCCGTATCTTAGACCCTCGTTGTAATCGGGTAATGGGACCAGGATGACTTGCAGCAGGGGACCTCAAGGCCTGCTGCTAGTGGGAGGGGGGGTGGTTACACTGGCAGCATCCTCTCGGGGTGGAGCAGGAGAAGATATTTCAGAAGAAATTTCTTCTGGAGTGCAGTGCCGTCTCCAGACTCATCGCATGCCGCAAGGCACGGATGACGCTGGTCTGTTGGCCCGTTGCCACAATCATCCGCTCTATATCCTCCAATATATGAGCGGACATTCTGCCAATGTTCCCGGTCAACCCGCCAAACGCCTGGAGGAGCTCTCGACTGAGGTCGACACTCTCCCTGCACAGCGCAACCATGTCCTCGTTCGGATCTGCCCATCGAAGCACGTGCCGACCTCGCTGACTCAACATCCGTGGGGTCAGCGTGGACACGATTGGATGCCTGCTGCAAGCTGCTTGGGCCCGCTACTACTTCTGTCAAAGACGACGATGTTGCCGCAGGTACAACAGATGCCAGAATGCAAGGGACATCGTCCTCGGTGATTTCCATTTCCTCCTCTGGCTCAGTGGTCTCCTCCTCAGCACTCATGGTGATGATCACCTGTAAGGGGACAGGTGCGGCCTCCCTTTGCACCTGTTGAGTTGGGCAACCTGCAAAACGTAATTGAACTTATTGAGCTTATTAGAACAGAAGGGTACACATGATTCTTGCGTTGTGCTGGCATACGTAGGAGGAGCAGCACTACTACAATAAATGTGACCGAGAGACGTTACATATTAATGTATCATATGGTAGTACATATGGTAGTACATCTATGTGGAATTCACTGCACCAGAGAGCTGTGGAGGCTGGATCAGTGACTATAGTTGAGGCGGAGATCGACAGACTTCTGAATGATAAGGGATTGAAAGGTTATGGGGAGCGGGCAGGGAAGTGGAGTTGAGCCCTAGATCAGATCAGCCGTGATCTTACTAAATGGCGCAGCAGGCTCAAGGGACCAGATGGCCTGCTCCTGCTCCTATTTCTTATGTTCTTATGTTGTTAACCAGAGAGTAGCACAGAAGCTGCATGCATAACATGACATCATTCGTATATTATAATGAAATGCCGCTACATTACTTTGAATTAACACTGCTTTACAAATCTATGCTAATACATCTATGTGGAATTAATTGGAAATAGTCTGGATCAGTGGCTGGAGCGAGGAGTCAGGAGGCAGAGCGCCAGGCGAGCGGCCTACAAAAGGTCTGCTGGTGCAGGTGCAGCTGGGAGAGAAGGCAACAAAGTAGAAAGAAATCGAAAGGTGACGTCACAGCCAAGGGGGTAAGTGATTGGCTGGTGATTGGTAAGTAGTTTTTCTTTTTCTTTTCTTTATCAGTAAGTAACCTTTTAGCCTTGTTGCCAAATTAAGTTGATCGAGGGGTTAAGTCATGTCAGGAGAACTCGGACACGTGTTATGCTCCTCCTGTACTATGTGGGAAGTCAGGGACGCTTCCAGTGTCCCTGACGACTACATGTGCGGGAAGTGTATCCGGCTGCAGCTCCTGACGGACCGTATTGCGGCACTGGAGCTGCGGGTGGATTCACTCTGGTTGCACGATGCTGAGAATGACATGAATAGCACGTTTAGTGAGTTGGTCACACCACAGGAAAAGGGTACACAGCCAGATAGGGAATGGACGACCAACAGGAAGAGCAGTGCAAGGAAGACAGTGCAGGGGTCCACTGCGGTCATCCCCTTGCAAAACAGATACACTGCTTTGGGGACGATTGAGGGGGATGACCCATCAGCAGCAGCCAAGTTCATGGCACCGTGGCTGGCTCTGCTGCACAGGAGGGCAGGAAAAAGAGTGAGAGAGCAATAGTGATAGGGGATTCAATCGTAAGGGGAATAGATAGACGTTTCTGCGGCCGCAACCAAGACTCTAGGATGGTATGTTGCCTCTCTGGTGCAAAGGTCAAGGATGTCTCGGAGCGGGTGCAGGGCATTCTGAAAAGGGAGGGTGAACAGCCAGTTGTCGTGGTGCATATAGGTACCAACGATATAGGTAAAAAAAAAGGGATGAGGTCCTACAAGATGAATTTAGGGAACTAGGAGCTAAATTAAAAAATAGGACCTCAAAAGTAGTCATCTCAGGATTGCCACGTGCTAGTCAGAGTAGGAATCGCCAGATAGCTCAGATGATTACGTGGCTTGAGGAGTAGTGCAGCAGGGAGGGATTCAAATTCCTGGGACATTGGAACCAGTTCTGGGGGAGGTGGGACCAGTACAAACCGGACGGTCTGCACCTGGGCAGAACCGGAGCCAATGTGCTGGGGGAGTGTTTGCTAGTGCTGTTGGGGAAGAGTTAAACTAATTTGGCAGGGGGATGGGAACCTATGCAGGGAGACAGAGGGAAGTAGAATGGGGGCAGATGCAAAAGATAGAAAGAAGAAAAGTAAAAGTGGAGGGCAGAGAAACCTAAGGCAAAAAACAAAAAGGGCCACATTACAGCAAAATTCTAAAGGGGCAAAGTGTGTTAGAAAGACAAACCTGAAGGCTGTGTGCCTCAATGCGAGGAGTATTTGGAATAAGGTGGACGAATTAACTGCGCAGATAGCAGTTAACGGGTATGATGTAATTGGCATCACGGAGACATGGCTCCAGGGTGATCAAGGCTGGGAACTCAACATCCAGGCGTATTCAACATTTAGGAAGGCTAGACAGAAAGAAAAAGGAGGCGGGTTGGCATTGCTGGTTAAAGAGGAAATTAATGCAATAATAAGAAAGGACATTAGCTTGGATGATGTGGAATCGGTATGGGTGGAGCTGCGGAATACCAAGGGGCAGAAAACGCTAGTGGGAATTCTTTACAGACCACCAAACAGAAGTCGTAAGGTTGGGGACAGCATCAAACAAGAAATTAGGGATGCATGCAATAAAGGTACAGCAGTTATCATGGGCGACTTTAATCTACATATTGATTGGACTAACTAAACTGGTAACAATGCGGTGGAGGAGGATTTCCTGCAGTGTATTAGCGATGGTTTTCTAGACCAATATGTCGAGGAACCAACCAAGGAGCTGGCCATCCTAGACTGGGTGATGTGTAATGAAAAAGGACTAATTAGCAATCTTGTTGTGCGAGACCCCTTGGGGAAGAGTGACCATAACATGATAAAATTCTTTATTAGGATGGAGAGTGACACAGTTAATTCAGAAACTAGGGTCCTGAACTTAAGGAAAGGTAACTTCGATGGTTTGATGCGTGAATTGGCTAGAATAGACTGGCAAATGATACTTAAAGGGTTGATGGTGGATAGGCAATGACAAACATTTAAAGATCACATGGATGAACTTCAGCAATTGTACATCTCTGTCTGGAATAAAAATAAAACGGGGAAGGTGGCTTAACCATGGCTAACAAGGGAAATTAAGGATAGTGTTAAATCCAAGGAAGAGGCATATAAATTGGCCATAAAAAGCAGCAAACCTGAGGACTGGGAGAAATTTAGAAATCAGCAGAGGAAGCCAAAGGGTTTAATTAAGAGGGGGAAAATAGAGTACGAGAATAAGCTTGCCGGGAACATAAAAACTGACTGCAAAAGCTTTTATAGATATGTGAAGAGAAAAAAATTAGTGAAGACAAACGTAGGTCCCTTGCAGTCGGATTCAGGTGAATTTATAATGGGGAACAAAGAAATGGCTGACCAATTGAACAAATACTTGGTTCTGTCTTCACGAAGGAAGACACAAATAACCTTCCAGAAGTACTAGGGGACCGAGTGTCTAGTGAGAAGGAGGAACTGAAGGATATCCTTATTAGGCGGGAAATTGTGTTAGGGAAATTGATGGGATTGAAGGCTGATAAATTCCCAGGGCCTGATAGTCTGCATCCCAGGGTACTTAAGGAAGTGGCCCTAGAAATAGTGGATGCATTGGTGATCATTTTCCAACAGTCTATCGACTTGGGATCAGTTCCTATGGACTGGAGGGGAGCTAATGTAACACCACTTTTTAAAAAGGGAGAGAGAAAGCGGGTAATTATAGACCGGTTAGCCTGACATCAGTGTTGGGGAAAATGTTGGAATCAATTATTAAGGATGAAATAGCAGCACATTTGGAAAGCAGTGACAGGACCGGTCCAAGTCAGCATGGATTTATGAGAGACTGGATCAACTGGGCCTTTATACATTGGAGTTTAGAAGGATGAGAGGGGATCTCATAGAAACATACAAGATTCTGACAGGACGGGACAGGTTAGATGCGGGTAGATTGTTCCCGATGTTGGGGAAGTCCAGAACCAGGGGACACAGTCTTAGGATAAGGGGTAGGCCATTTAAGACTGAGATGAGGAGAAACTTCTTCACTCAGAGAGTTGTTAACCTGTGGAATTCCCTGCCGCAGAGTGTTGTAGATGCCAGTTCATTGGATATATTCAAGAGGGATATGGCCCTTATGGCTTAGGTGATCAAGGGGTATGGAGAGAAAGCAGGAACGGGGTACTGAGGGAATGATCAGCCATGATCTTATCGAATGGTGGTGCAGGCTCAAAGGGCCGAATGGCCTACTCCTGCACCTATTTTCAATGTTTCTATGTTTCTATGTTACGCATTATTCACGTGACGCAAGGAAGGGATCTGCACCACCATGGCTGCTGGCCGAGCGACTGTGGGTGCTGTCGAAATCTCGACCTCCGATAAATGACTCAGACACCTTCAGCTCCGGCAGAAGTTTCTTTATTTTACTTGCTAGCAAGGGAAAGGTCACACTCAGTCAATGGCTCGGTGAACATCCCCGCCATGGTACAGTTTCACGAGATATTTATACAGTAAAACCCAAGTTATGGCCTCTCCCTGTGTATTGGCTCTGTCTCGCAGTCAGTGAATACAGATAAAGAGTTAATTACTACATCCTTGTCCTGACATGGTTTCCAGATATTTCCTTTTGTCAGCGTTATTAGTTGGCCAGCCGGCCATCACTCGATGAGAGTGTGGTAATGAGCTATTACCTGCATTGCATTGTGTCAGGATTGTCCAGTTTCCTAGTCAGTTATCTTTTTGCATCAAATGGATGAGGTCTCTACAAGAGATAATGGCTGGTGGTTTGAGTACTTCGAAAAGGGTGGGGTGGAGTGCAACTGGTGTTGTGTAGACAATAGGAGAGCACCATGGGGGGGTACTTGTCTCAGCAGGACTTGCCTCCTAGCTGTCTGGTGGCTATCAGCCATTTCAAGCCAGGTTTAGCTGTTTATGCAAGCCGACTGCTTTATGCAGAAATTTCTGGAAGGACCAGGACTCCATTTTGTTATATATTGCAAAGGGCACAAAAATACCGTGTGCTATCAGCTTAGATAAAAATACATTTCCACAGTGCCCACAGGTGCTGCTGTATGCTCCTTGAGGTTGCTGAGCAGCTGCAGTTAAGCAGGGCCTCCTCCGGTGCACCTCTGCTCGGGTCGATTCTTAGATATCTTCCTCTGCAAACGTGACACAAGCATGGCATAAGCTAATTAACCAGGTACTATCATGGAAAGACAACAGGTTCCAACATTTATATGCTCATACGGTTTTTATCCACAATTGATGCATGGTTATAACATCTACGTTCAGATAAAATATTTCATAAGATTGTGTTTAGGATCTAATGCTTGACACAAAACATCTCGACTACAGTCTCCATGAGGGCCCCCAGGGCTGCTGGTGAGCTCGGCAATGACAGGAGTTAATGTCCAAAAGTGTCCCAGGGCAGACAGTGAGCCAGGGCTGCTCTCCCCCACTTCAGGTTGTCTCACTGTGTAAGTGACAGCAGCCGGAGAGACTGACACAGTCTGGGTAAAGGTGACCAGACCCCTCATTGCTCAGTCGTGCTCGATCCACCAACGTAACCCAAAAGGAGACGGCGCCAAAATTAGACTTAAAGGGCGCAGCTTCCGATCCCTGTCCAGACCTTAGCAGGGAATCTGTGCAAGAATAACCAGCTTAATTTCAATCCGGCAGATTTACATATTCTGTGGATCATTACAATTTCAAACCTATGTAATACTTACTCTTGCCGAAGCAAACAGGCTGTTCCAGCGCTTGTGGCACTGGTCAGAACCCTTTGCCTCGTGGGACGCCGAAGGCACCACGTCGGCGATCTCGCCCCAAATTTTCCTGTAGGCTCGGCATGGAGGTTTCCCACGCCCACCCCGGGTTAATTGGCCCCACCGACTATGGACCTCATTGACGAGGGCCTCATTGGCCTCATCTGAGAATGACTTTGCCCTCCTTCTCCCCTCCACATCCTTGCCACTCTCCCCCGACTCTTGCTCATGCTGGGACATTTTTTGCTTACTGATTTAAGCAGCCTGCTTTGTCTCGCTCTCTCTCTCTGTCTCTCTCTCTCTGTCTGTCTCTCCCTCTCTGTCTGTCTCTCTCTCTCTCTCTCTCCCTCCCTTTGCCTTCTGCGCATCCCCAGATAACCCCTGACCTGAATCGCGGGAATCTTTTGCAAAAAAAAAAGCATGCGTAGAAAGGCCGTTGCTCGGGATGACTTGCCTTCCACATCGCTGAGGCCCATTTCACATCGCTGAGCTATTGCCCCCCCCCAAAAAAGCCGAAAGTAGCGATCAGAAAAATGGGCAATCTTCAAGTGATCCTGAAAGCTGGAACATTGCCCATTTTTGGGGCGATAGCCAGCTAAGTGGAAAGTCTAGCCCCATGTTTTTTTTTCTCCCAAAGTACGTCATTTCACACTTAATGTATATATGGACTGTATTAAATTGCATTTGCCATGTGTTTGCCTATTTCACCAGTCTGTCTATGCCCCCCTGAAGTCTGCTACTATTCTGCTCTTTCTTTACTACATTGCCAAGTTTTGGATCATCTGCAAACTTTGAAATTGTATTCCCTATACCCAAGTCCAGGCCTGGGGTCCTCTGTGCCTCGGTGCGGGGAGTGTTTGGAGTGGGGTGGACGTGTTGACTGCGCAGATGGCGGTTGGTGGATGTGGTGTGGTTGGCGTCGCGGGGGCGTGGCTCCGGGGTGGCCGGGGCTGGGGCCTCAACATCCGGGGGTGTTCGGCATTTGGGAAGGATTCTGACGGGACGGGGCAGGTTGGGTGCGGGGGGAGTGTTCCCGGTGTTGGGTGGGTCCGGAGCCGGGGGCAGGGGGCGGGGGGGGGGCATGGTCTTGGGATGGGGAGTGGGCTGTTTGGGGCTGGGATGGGGAGGGACTTCTTCACTTGGGGAGTTGTTGGCCTGTGGGGCTCCCTGCAGCGGAGAGTTGTTGATGCCAGTTCATTGGATGTGTTCGGCAGGGAGTTGGATGTGGTCCTTGCAGCTGGGGGGGGGTCGGGGGGTGTGGAGGGGGCGTGGGGGGGGGTGCGGGGGTGCTGGAGTGGGTGATCAGCCATGATCTTGTTGAATGGCGGCGCAGGCTCGAAGGGCCGAATGGCCTACTCCTGCACCTATTTTCTATGTTTCTATGTTTCATTTATATATAGCAAGAAAAGCAATGATCCTATTAGCAACCCCTGGGGGATTCTGCTGTATAATTGTCGAGTCAGAAAATCCTCCACTCTCTACCTCTTTTCCCTCAACTAATTACGCAACCAATTTACCACCATCCCCTTTAATACCATGTGCTTCTATTTTCCAAATAATGATCCATCACAGAAATCTACAAGTGTCTTCTGTGATTATAAAAAAAACAGAATAAGTCTATAGGCCCCAAGTTTCCATATGATTTGCTCCTGATTTTTAGGAGCAACTGGTGTAGAACGGAGTATCTTAGAAATCGGAATTCTCGTCATTTAGTTTGCTCCAGTTCTAGTCAGTTAGAACAGTTTCACTTTGGAACAGAATTTTTTTTTCAAAAGGGGGCGTGTCCGGCCACTTACGCCTGATTTCAAAGTTTCGTGAGTGAAAACTTACTCCAAACTAACTTAGAATGGAGTAAGTGAAGATTTTTGTACACTCGAAAAAACCTTGTCTACACTTTAGAAAATCAGGCGTAGGTTACAAATCAGGCGTAGGGAATGGTGGGGGGGGGGTGTTTAAAGGGAAGTTTACAAACATTAAACACTTCAGTTTTACAAATAAAGAGCCATCATCAATAATGAATGATAAATACATCAATAAATCAACCAATAAATTAATAAGAAATAATTTTTTTTTTTAATTAATAAATAAAACATTTTCTACTTACATAGAAACATAGAAACATAGAAAATAGGTGCAGGAGTAGGCCATTCGGCCCTTCTAGCCTGCACCGCCATTCAATGAGTTCATGGCTGAACATTCAACTTCAGTACCCCATTCCTGCTTTCTCGCCATACCCCTTGATCCCCCTAGTAGTAAGGACTTCATCTAACTCCTTTTTGAATATATTTAGTGAATTGGCCTCAACTACTTTCTGTGGTAGAGAATTCCACAGGTTCACCACTCTCTGGGTGAAGAAGTTCCTCCGCATCTCAGTCCTAAATGGCTTACCCCTTATCCTTAGACTGTGACCTCTGGTTCTGGACTTCCCCAACATTGGGAACATTCTTCCTGCATCTAACCTGTCTAACCCCGTCAGAATTTTAAATGTTTCTATGAGGTCCCCTCTCATTCTTCTGAACTCCAGTGAATACAAGCCCAGTTGATCCAGTCTTTCTTGATAGGTCAGTCCCGCCATCCCGGGAATCAGTCTGGTGAACCTTCGCTGCACTCCCTCAATAGCAAGAATGTCCTTCCTCAGGTTAGGAGACCAAAACTGTACACAATACTCCAGGTGTGGCCTCACCAATGCCCTGTACAACTGTAGCAACACCTCCCTGCCCCTGTACTCAAATCCCCTTGCTATGAAGGCCAACATGCCATTTGCTTTCTTAACCGCCTGCTGCACCTGCATGCCAACCTTCAATGACTGATGTACCATGACACCCAGGTCTCTTTGCACCTCCCCTTTTCCTAATCTGTCACCATTCAGATAATAGTCTGTCTCTCTGTTTTTACCACCAAAGTGGATAACCTCACATTTATCCACATTATACTTCATCTGCCATGCATTTGCCCACTCACCTAACCTATCCAAGTCGCTCTGCAGCCTCACAGCATCCTCCTCACAGCTCACACTGCCACCCAACTTAGTGTCATCCGCAAATTTGGAGATACTACATTTAATCCCCTCATCTAAATCATTAATGTACAGTGTAAACAGCTGGGGCCCCAGCACAGAACCTTGCGGTACCTCACTAGTCACTGCCTGCCATTCTGAAAAGTACCCATTTACTCCTACTCTTTGCTTCCTGTCTGACAACCAGTTCTCAATCCATGTCAGTACACTACCCCCAATCCCATGTGCTCTAACTTTGCACATCAATCTCTTGTGTGGGACCTTGTCGAACGCCTTCTGAAAGTCCAAATATACCACATCAACTGGTTCTCCCTTATCCACTCTACTGGAAACATCCTCAAAAAATTCCAGAAGATTTGTCAAGCATGATTTCCCTTTCACAAATCCATGCTGACTTGGACCTATCATGTCACCTCTTTCCAAATGCACTGCTATGACATCCTTAATAATTGATTCCATCATTTTACCCACTACCGATGTCAGGCTGACCGGTCTATAATTCCCTGTTTTCTCTCTCCTTCCTTTTTTAAAAAGTGGGGTTACATTGGCTACCCTCCACTCCATAGGAACTGATCCAGAGTCAATGGAATGTTGGAAAATGACTGTCAATGCATCCGCTATTTCCAAGGCCACCTCCTTAAGTACTCTGGGATGCAGTCCATCAGGCCCTGGGGATTTATCGGCCTTCAATCCCATCAATTTCCCCAACACAATTTCCCGGCTAATAAGGATTTCCCTCAGTTCCTCCTCCTTACTAGACCCCCCGACCCCTTTTATAACCGGAAGGTTGTTCGTGTCCTCCTTCGTGAATACCGAACCAAAGTACTTGTTCAATTGGTCCGCCATTTCTTTGTTCCCCGTTATGACTTCCCCTGATTCTGACTGCAGGGGACCTACGTTTGTCTTTACTAACCTTTTTCTCTTTACATATCGATAGAAACTTTTGCAATCCGTCTTAATGTTCCCTGCAAGCTTCTTCTCATACTCCATTTTCCCTGCCCTAATCAAACCCTTTGTCCTCCTCTGCTGACTGCAGCACCGGGAGCCCTCCAACAGCGTGCTGGGATCCCCCCCCCAGTGTGTCTCTGTCAGTGTCTCTATCTCTCTATCTGTCTGTGTGTGTCTCTCATTCTCTGTCTGTCAGTGTCTGTGTTTCTGACAGCGAGGGGAGGGGGAGGAGAGGGGTAGAGGGATAGAGGGGGGAGCAGAGGGAGGGAAGGGGGAGGGATGGGGGAGAAGGGGGAGGGATGGGGAGGAGAAGGGGATAAAGGGGAGAAGGGGGAGAAGGGGATAAAGGGGAGAAGGGGGAGAAAGGAGATGAGGGGGAGGAGATTGGGGGGGGAAGGAGATTGGCGGGGGGCGGGGGGAAGGAGAAGGGGAGGGAGGCTAAACGGGCCGGGCCCGAGACTTCGGGCAGGGCCTGTCCCCAGCACCAGATTTACAGATAGGTGGCGTTGGGTCGGGTCGGGGGGAGCGCGGGTCGGGGGGGGTGGTGGGAGGGAGGTCGGTTCGGTTCGGTTCGGGTCAGGGGGAGGGAGGTCAGGTCGGGGGGAGGGAGGTCAGGTCGGATCCAGTCCGGGGGCGGTGGGGAGGGGGGGAGCGGGAGTTGGGTCGGTGTCGGGTCCGGTCCGGAAGCAGGGGCGGGGTGGGGGAAGCGGGAGTCGGGTCGGTGTCGGTGTCGGGTCCGGTCCGGAGGCGGGGGCGGGGGGTGGTGGGGGGGAAGCGGGAGTCGGGTCGGTGTCGGTGTCGGGTCCGGTCCGGAGGCGGGGGAGCGGGAGTCGGGTCGGGTCCGGGGGCGGGGGGGAAGCGGGAGTCGGGTCGGTGTCGGTGTCGGGTCCGGTCCGGAGGCGGGAAGCGGGAGTCGAGTCGAGTCGGGAGGAAGCAGGAGCTGGCCGTGGGAGGAGCCTTATGCACGCAGCCCCAGTGAGGCCATTCGGCCAGGGCTAGGGGCTGCGTGCTTCGGCCCCTCCCACACAGCTACTGAACATGCGCGCCCACTGTAGCGCGCATGTGCAGAGGTCCCGGCACTGTTTTCAGCGCAGGGACCTGGCTCCGCCCCCTACAGCTCCTGCTGCGCTGTGTCGAGGCCAGAGGACCTGCAGGGAGGTGGAGAATCTGGAGGGTTTTTTTTAGGCGCACTTTGTGGCGCGAAAAACGGGCGTCCAGGTCAGGACTGCGCCGTTCTAGGCACGGCTCGAAACTTGGGCCCATAATGTGGTACTTTATCAAATGCCTTTTGAAATCGATATGTACATGAACGGCACTACTTCATCATCCCTCTCTGTTTCATTAAAGAACTCAGTTTAGTTAGTCAGACACGATTTGCTTTTAACATCTGTGCTGGCTGTCCCTTATTAACCCATGCTTCTCCAAGTGAGAATTAATTTACCACCACTGATGTTAGACTGATTGGCCTGTAGCTTCTAGGTTTATCCCTCTCCCCTTTTTTGAAAAGAGGTGTAATGTTTGCAATCCTCCTGTCCTCTGGCACCACTCCCATATCCATGGGGGAATTAAAGATTGTGGTCAGAACTTCTGCTATCTCCGTCCTAGCTTCCCTCAGCAACCTAGGATGCATCCTGGGTGACCTGTTAGTTTGAGTGATGCCTATTTTGAATCTATACAATATCTCTATTTCCCCTTCCTCCGTTGCAACATTAACTTCATCCTCTTTTGTGAAGATAGATGCAAAGTACTCATCAGTACCTCAGTCATGCCCTCTGCCTCCACAAAAAGATTTCCTTTTTTGTCCCTAATCGGCCCCACTATTCCTTTAACTATCCATTGACTTTTTATATGTCTATAAAAGATTTTTGTGTTCACTTTTATGTTACCCAAACTAATCTTTTCCCATACGCTCTTTGCCCTAATATCCTTTTTCAATTTCCCCAGCACAATCTGTATTCTGTCTGGTTTTCTACTATATTTTGTATCTGACATTTGACATAATTTACATTACATAGAATATACATGACAGAAATAGGCCATTCGGCCCAACTAGTCTTTGCTGGTGTTTTGCTATGTCAGCCATGCTCAGTGGGTAGCACTGTCACCTCTGAGTCAGGTTGTGAGTTCAAGTCCCACTCCAGAGGCTTGAGCACAATAATCTAGGCTGACACTCCAGTGCAGTGCTGAGGGAATGCTGCCCTGTCGGAGGTGCCATCTTTCGGATGAGACGTTAACCCGAAGCCCTGTCTGCTCTCTCAGGTGGACTTTAAAGATCCCGTGACATTATTTCTAAGACGAACAGGGGAGTTATCCCCGGTGTCCTAGCCAATATTTATCCCTCAATCAACATAACAAAAACATTTTATCTTGTCATTATCACATTGCTGTTTGTGGGAGCTTGCTATGTGCAATATGGCTGCCATATTTCCTGCATTATAACAGAGACTACACTTCAAAAAGTACTTAATTGGCTGTAAAGTGCTTTGGGACATCCTGAGGTCATGAAAGGTGCTATATAAATGCAGGTCTTTCTTTATACTCCACAAGAGTCTCCTCCCATTCCATCTGCCTTTCAGTATATCTTTCTATTTCCTTTTCTCTCGTAGTCATCTAGTTTCCTTTGAAAGTATCCAAACTATTTGCCTCAACCAGTTCCATATTCTAACCACACTTGAATAAAGAAAACATGAAGTAACTATCTGTGATTCTGTCTTATGTTTATGGCCCCTAATTTGGGATTCTCAAGTGGAAACATTCTCTCCACATCTATCCTGTCCAACCCATTCATAATTTTAAAGACTTCTATCAGGATAACTCTAAGGGCTAGAACCTCCACTTTGTTTGCAGGCTTAATGCCCACTTAACACCTATTTTACTGCTGAAATGACGTATAACGCCCCTATATCGCCCATTTTGGCACAAAATGGAAACTGACGGGCTTTTTTAGGAGACTTATCGCCGAGCGTTACTTTCCCCATGTGCTTAATGCCGGGAAAATATATTACCGCCCGCCCACTTTTTTGGGGCGGAATCAGCAGAATGGGCGAAATCAACACCCATAATATCACCCAGCGTTACTTTCCGCACGGAATTAACGCCGAGATTCAATATGAACGCCCGCCCACTGTTTTTTGTCGTAAAGAGCATATTTACCCAAACTAGCGGCCATGGAGATCGTCCATCGTCAATTTCACCACCTTGCACACATATCGCCCAGAATATCACTCGCTCAAAAAAAAACCCACAGAAAGTGGAACTAACCGGAACGAACGCCAACAGTGTGGCTGGCATTTGTTAAATCCCACTCTTATGTGAGGAGCTGATATTGGAAAGATTTGCCTGAAAGAGCGCTGAAGTGAGTGACAACGCTGACACACTGCTGTGTGTGTGCAGCTCAGACATCAATGGTGCCTATCACCTTGGTGCCAGTTAAAGTTTACGTTGATTGATGTTAAGTTGTATTTAACCCTTTCATGGTAAGGAATCACCAGTGTGTAATGGTCCAGCTATCTGAGACAATGCGCAACAAGGTTATGTTCAATGATAAAAGTTTAATACCCACATTGGTTTGAAATCATAAGTATCACAGCCAATAACACCCAACCCCCGGCACACCCCACTTTTTCCACCATTGACATAACTCACATGTTCAACATGTCCACCAACACAGAATACAAAGGCAAAGCAGGAGCGTGATCCCCAGCCCCCATACATTGCAACAAATTGCATACACCCAGATGGAGATATAACACAGCCATCACCTGCGCACATGCACCTCACTTTCCTTACCCTCCCTCTCCTTCTTTTCCCCACCTCTACCCCTTGTAAGGACTGGAAGCATCGAACCTGTCATGTATTCAACCAGCATTGTAACCCATGTATAATCTGACCTAAGTTGTACACTGTGAGAACAATGACCACTAGGTGGGAGACACTCCTAACCTGGACCTTCAGGTATAAAAGGGGAAGCTCCACCCACCTTCATCACTTGAGTGCTAAGGAATAAAGGACAGGTCACAGACTGACCTTCTCTCAAGCATGGCCCTCGTGTGCATTTATACTGTATAGTAAGGACGTATCAGAACCCTCAAGGATTTATTGGACATTGTCTGGACATTGCATTTAATATTTTTCTCACCACAGAAAGAAAGCTGGAAGCTGTTTGTGGGAGGGGCCCAGATGCGGATCCATGTTGGACTTAGAATGGTGTTTGGGGAGTCTGGAATGACAATGGCCAACATAAGGCAGGAGGTAGGCTAATGGAGTCCATTGTTAGGCAAGGTGACCTCGTCAATCAGTGACTACCTGGATGAGTTACCAGAACAATAGAGAGCCATTAAGCCCAGCATGCTTGGAAGTGAAAACCCATCACTGGACTCAAACACAGGAAGCCTCGAAAACAAGGAACTTTATTGGGTAAAAGCAGAAGACACACCGACAGGAAGCCTCAAACAGCAATGACCCAGGAAGGGCAAACAGACTTAGATATAAAAGGTGGCTGTGTGGCCATCTCTCACTCTCTCTCTCTTGCATCGCTGCTTCGCCCCTACAAGAATCCAACCCTCCGTATTGTGATGGAGAGAAGAAACCAGAAGAGACACCTTTTCATTGGAAGAAGCAGCGAGTAAGTCAGTGAAATCGGTGAGCATTTCTGCACACACATCTTTTAAGGTGTGAGGGGCTATCGTGCATTCTCTAAACAAATTCTTAGGGGTTTACAGGGGAGGTGTTTTAGACGTTGGGGTACTTCGCTGTTCGACAGGCCACACTGTGTATTGTACTGCATTTGTTTGTTTTACACACCAGGGTGTGTACGTGCTTTTACTGGGTGAACGGGTGTGTTTTAACTTTAATAAAAGCATTGCCAGTACTCGGACCAAGGAATTCGTCCGTGACTCATTCATTTGTTCAGTACAGTAATCAGTCCCAGGTCTAGAACTAGTGTAACATGGGGGTGCGTTGAAAACGCCTAAGGGAAACCACTTACACCCTTCCCCTCCTCGCTCCATGGCGCCTGGTCGAGGAGCTCCTCAGGCGGTGCCTCATTGGGGTGGATGAAGGCAGATGCGATGGTCGCACAGGTACGGGAGTGGGGGATGCCGAGGGGGCAACATTCTCTGATGCAGAAGCAGGATCTTGGTCCTTGTTCTCATCTGTCATTCACAGTGGTGGTGCGGAACCTAGAAGTGGAGTGCCGCGCTCGGGGACCACTGGGAGGCCTGTGCCAGCAGTGTTCCTGGCTATCGCATCCAGGGACTCCGCCATGCGTGGAATGCACTCGGTCATGGTGGCCAGCTGTCAGGATATACCCCCCAATGCTTCGATGAGCTGGTCACCAATGTCTACAGTCCTCCTGGACAACTGTACCATCTCTCCGCTGTCATGTTGCGCTCGTGGAATAGGCCTGCCGCGTCCACGAGGCCTCCGTTGGGTCAGCGTCGCCCTGGGGACAAATGGGGTGTCCTGTGCAGAGGTGCTTGGGGCCGGTACCTCCAGAGTGGAGGCGGAAATGACTGGAGGACCATTAGATGGCCTTGGGGTGGAATGGCTTCTGGAGCGTGGCGATGCAGGTTCTTCGAAGTCTGCGCTATCATCCGTCAAGAACAGACCCAGCGGATTGACGGGCGAGAATCGGAACTCCTCAGCACCAGATGTAGGATCGTCCAGAGAGTCGGGCCCTGCGCCCCCACCTTCTGGCCTCTGGGGCCGTGCTGCTGGCTGAGCTGCAAAACACACATGACAAGATGAGTCCAGCGCTACACACAGCATATGCACGACAAAAGCACCACCGCTCTCAAAATCATCACAGATATCACATTTCATGACCATCAACACATTGTGCATTGCAATGCATTTCATTAGGCCAGCATTATTTCTGACACTATCATATATGATTGTTCGGATATGAGTTGGTGTGGCGTTGGTGTGGCATCTATTGACTTTACATCATGCAATGGTGTAAGCTTTACTCACGTGGCATCACTTCAGGGTCTGCAGCTGCATCCATGGCTGTCCGGGGGCACTTCCCCACGAGTGCGAGCACTCACTCCTCCATCTCAGTGATGTCACTGGGGATTGGTGGCCCCTCACCCGTTCACCTCTGCACGGACTTCATCGTCAATAGCTTCTTCTGTAAAAGGTGACAGGACGACATGGCATGAGATCATTGCGTAATATCATTGCTAGGTACTGTCACAGAGACTGATACAACACATAACCGACAGATGTAATCATGATTATTATGATAATTATCATTCTTTACCGAAAGACGTGCACCGTGACCGCAGGCTTTGAGTAAAACATTCCCGGTAAAAGTGCAAGACCTCACATCTGCTGGTAGTCACTCATGACTGTTACAAATCAAATTATATAAATACATAAGTACAATCAATGTAATACTTACTCTTGCAGATCTCACAAGGTCGTTCCATCGTTTGCGGCATTGGTTGCCCTCACGCACCTCGTTGGCCGCCAACGAGACCACCTCTGCTATATCCTCTGGTAGGCCTTTGGGGTGGGCTTCCCACACCCTCCCTGTGTCAAATCACTCCAGCATAACTCGATCTCCTGCAGGAGGGAGGCATTTCGCCTCATCCGAGAACCTCCTGGCTCTTTTGCGGCATCCAATGTGCTCCTCCCCCACCTCACTGCTCTCCCCAGCATCAGTCTCCACAGTGTGCTGTGATGCCTCCTCCTCTCTCTCCATTATGGGGCAAATTTGGTCAAATATGTGGCTGGTAACAGCTAATTTTTGTTTTCCTACTTGCTGTGAAGCTCTAAAGTCTCCCTCCTTCCTCCCAAAGCAGCCACACCACACCCAGCCAAGCCTTCAGTCCCTCTGAGCTCCCTCTCTTTCTCTGTCTCCTCTTCGGCTCATGTCATGGTGACCCTTGACCTCTCATGCCGTTACTAAGGATGGCCACACTTTATAGCAGAAGATTTAAAAAATTTTACGCTATCGCCCATTTGATATCACAAGCCGTAACGCCCATTTTCAAAAATGTAAACTAGGTGTTTTGAGAATGAACGAGAAGCCAGCAATCTGAAAACCCTTTTTTACCACCCATGCCGGAAATAATGCCCATTTTTGGGCGATAAGCACAAAAGTGGAGGTTCTAGCCCATAGTCTCTTCTTTTCTAAAGAAAATAGCCCTAATCTGTTCATTCTTTTCCGATAGCTGTAATCTCTCAGTTCTGGTACCATCCTTGTAAATCTTTTTTGCACTTTCTCCAGTGCTTCTATGTCCTTTTTATAATATGTATAACAATATTAATTTTAATAAGTGCAGCCGGATCAGGGTCCTATACAAGTTTAACACAACTTCAGTACTTTTGAATTCTATACCCCGAGAAATAAATCTCAGTGCTTTGTTTGCATTTTTAATTGCTGTGCTAACCTTTTTCTGTTTTATTTTAACCTCTTATTTCCTTTGTCATTCGGGGAGCTCGAGCTTTGGATGCCCCATATTTCCTCTTCATGAGACTATGCTTGGTTGGTACTCGAAGTATTTCCACCCTGAAGGCCTGCCCTTGCTCATTTACTATTTCCCTGCCCAAACTTTGTTTCCAGTCCAGCTGTGCTACATCCCTTCTCAAATCACTGAAATTAGTTCTCTTCCAGTTGGGTATTTTCATCTTTGATTTTTCTTTGTCACTTTCCATAACTACTTGAAAACTAATTATATTTTGATCACTATTACCCAGATGTTCTCCCACTCAAACACACTCCACTTGCTCTACTTAATTCCCTAGAACTAGATCCAGCATTGCTTTATTCCTTGTTGGACTAGAAACATACTGAATAAGGAAGTTCTTCTGTATACATTTTAGGAATTTTTCACCTTCCTTGCCCTTTACTCTGCTTTTCCCCAATCTATATTAGGATAATTGGAGATCCCTGCTATTACTCCTCTATTACTTTTATGTTTCTCTGAAATTTTCCAACAGAATTGCTCCTCTATCTCCTTTTCACTATAATAAACACCCAGCAATGTAACAGCTCCTTTCAGCTCATCTGCTGCTGAAACCCTCATCAATAACTTTGTTACCTCTAGACTTGCACTCCTGGCTGGCCTCCCACATTCTACCCTACATAAACTTGAGGTCGTCCAAAACTCAGCAGCTCATGTCCCCCTGAGCTCACTGACCGACATTGGCTCCTGGTTAAGCAACGCCTCTATTTCAAAATTCTCATCCTTGTTTACAAATCCCTCCATGGCCTCAGCACTCCCTATCTCTGTAATCTCATTCAGCCTCACAACCCCCGAGATGTCTGCGCTCCTCAAATTCTGCCCTCTTGAGCATCCCTGATTATAACTGCTCAACTATTGATGGCCGTGCCTTCAGCTGCCTGGGTCCTAAGCTTTGGAACTCCCTCCCTAAACCTCTCTGCCTCTCTACCTCCCTTTCCTCCTTTAAAACACTCCTTAAAACCTACCTGTTTGATCAAGCTTTTGGTAATCTGCCATAATTTCTTCTTATGTGGCTCAGTGTCAAATTTATTTGTTTTATCTTATAACACTCCTGTGAAGTGCCTTGGGACATTTTACTACATTAAAGGTGCCATATAAATATAAGTTGGTGTTGTTATGTTCCTTAACTTTAGAAACATAGAAACATAGAAAATAGGTGCAGGAGTAGGCCATTCGGCCCTTCGAGCCTGCACCACCATTCAATATGATCATGGCTGATCATTCACCTCAGTACCCCTTTCCCGCTTTCTCTCCATACCCCTTGATCCCTTTAGCCGTAACGGCCATATCTAACTCCCTCTTGAATATATCCAATGAACTGGCATCAATGACTCTCTGCGGTAGAGAATTCCACAGGTTAACAACTCTCTAAGTGAAGATGTTTCTCCTCATCTCAGTCCTAAATGGCTTACCCCTTATCCTAAGACGGTGTCCCCTGGTTCTGAACTTCCCCAACATCGGGAACATTCTTCCCGCATCTAACCTGTCCCGTCCCGTCAGAATCTTATACATTTCTATGAGATCCCCTCTCATCCTTCTAAACTCTAAGTTATAAAGGCCCAGTTGATCCAGTCTCTCCTCATATGTCAGTCCAGCCATCCCTGGAATCAGTCTGGTGAACCTTCGCTGCACTCCCTCAATAGCAAGAATGTCCTTCCTCAGATTAGGAGACCAAAACTGAACACAATATTCCAGGTGACGCCTCACCAAGGCCCTGTACAATTGCAGTAAGACCTTCTCGGTCCTATACTCAAATCCCCTAGCTATGAAGGCCAACATGCCATTTGCCTTCTTCACCGCCTGCTGTACCTGCATGCCAACTTTCAATGACTGATGAACCATGACACCCAGGTCTCGTTGCACCGCCCCTTTTCCTAATCTGCCACCATTCAGATAATATTCTGCCTTCGTGTTTTTGCCACCAAAGTGGATAACCTCACATTTATCCACATTATACTGCATCTGCCATGCATTTGCCCACTCACCTAACCTGTCCAAATCACCCTGCAGCCTCTTAACATCCTCCTCACAGCTCACACTGCCACCCAGTTTAGTGTCATCTGCAAACTTGGAGATATTACACTCAATTCCTTCATCCAAATCATTAATGTATATTGTAAAGAGCTGGGGTCCCAGCACTGAGCCCTGCGGCACTCCACTAGTCACTGCCTCCCATTCCGAAAAGGACCCGTTTATCCCGACTCTCTGCTTCCTGTTTGCCAACCAATTCTCCATCAACGCCAGTACATTACCCCCAATACAATGTGCTTTGATTTTGCACACCAATCTCTTATGTGGGACCTTGTCAAAGGCCTTTTGAAAGTCCAAATACACCACATCCACTGGTTCTTCCTTGTCCACTCTACTAGTTATATCCTCAAAAAATTCCAGAAGATTTGTCAAGCATGATTTTCCTTTCACAAATCCATGCTGACTTGGACCGATCCTGTCACTGCTTTCCAAATGCGCTGCTATTTCATCCTTAATAATTGATTCCAACATTTTCCCCACTACTGATGTCAGACTAACCGGTCTATAATCCCCCGTTTTCTCTCTCCCTCCTTTTTTTAAAAAGTGGTGTTACATTTGCTACCCTCCAGTCCATAAGAACTGATCCAGAGTCAATAGACTGTTGGAAAATGATCACCAGTGCATCCACTATTTCTAGGGCCACCTCCTTAAGTACTCTGGGATGCAGACAATCAGGCCCCGGGGATTTATCGGCCTTCAATCCCATCAATTTCCCCAACACAATTTCCTGTCTAATAAGGATATCCTTCAGTTCTTCCTTCTCACTGGACCCTCGGTCCCCTAGTACATCCGGAAGGTCATTTGTGTCTTCCTTCATGAAGACAGAACCAAAGTATTTATTCAATTGGTCTGCCATTTCTTTGTTCCCAATTATTAATTCACCTGAGTCCGACTACAAGGGACCTACGTTTGTCTTCACTAATTTCTTTCTCTTCACATATCTATAGAAGCTTTTGCAGTCAGTTTTTATGTTCCCGGCAAGCTTCCTTTCATACTCTATTTTCTCCCTCCTAATTAAACCCTTTGTCCTCCTCTGCTGAATTCTAAATTTCTCCCAGTCCTCAGGTTTGCTGCTTTTTCTGGCCAATTTATATGCCTCTTCCTTGGATCTAACACTATCCTTAATTACCCTTGTTAGCCACGGTTGAGCCATCTTCCCTGTTTTATTTTTACTCCAGACAGGGATGTACAACTGTTGAAGTTCATCCATGTGATCTATAAATGTTTGCCATTGCCTATTCACCGTCAACCCTTGAAGTATCATTTGCCAGTCTACTCTAGCCAATTCACGTCTCATACCATCAAAGTTACCTTTCCCCAAGTTCAGGACCCTCGTCTCTGAATTAACTGTGTCACTCTCCATCTTAATAAATAATTCTACCATATTATGGCCACTCTTCCCCAAGGGGCCTCACACAACAAGATTGCTAATTAGTCCTTTCTCATTACACATCACCCAGTCTAGGATGGCCAGATCTCTAGTTGGTTCCTTGACATATTGGCCAAGAAAACCATCCCTAATACACGCCAGGAAATCCTCCTCCACCGCATTGCTACCAGTTTGGTTAGCCCAAACTATATGTAAATTAAAGTCACCCATGATAACTGCTGTACCATAATTGCACACATCCCTTATTTCTTGTTTGATGCTGTCCCCAACCTCACTACTACGGTTTGCTTTGACTTTCTACGTGTATTCAATTTTTGGTAGTTTCCTCTCCTCGGTCTGTTGGTTGATACAGTTTCGCTCTGTACAAAACTCACACCAGCGTTTTTTGCCCTTTGGTATTCCGCAGCTCCACCCATACCAATTCCACATCATCCAAGCCAATGTCTTTCCTTTCTATTGCATTAATTTCCTCTTTAACCAGCAACGACACTCCGCCTCCTTTTCCTCTCGGTCTATCCTTCCTAAATGTTGAATACCCCTGGATGTTGAGTTCCCAGCCTTGGTCACCCTGGAGCCATGTTTCTGTGATGCCAATTACATCATATCCATTAACTGCTATCTGCGCAGTTAATTCGTCCACCTTATTCCGAATACTCCTCGCATTGAGGCACAGAGCCTTCAGGCTTGTCTCTTTAACACACCTTGCCCCTTTAGAATTTTGCTGTAATGTGACCCTTTTTGTTTTTTGCCTTGGGATTCTCTGCCCTCCACTTTTACTATTCTCCTTTCTATCTTTTGCCTCTGTCTCCCTCTGCCTCCCTGCAGAGGTTCCCATCCCCCTGCCATATTAGTTTAACTCCTCCCCAACAGCACTAGCAAATACTTCCCCGAGGACATTGGTTCCGGTCCTGCCCAAGTGCAGACCGTCCGGTTTAACCAAATAGATTCTGTTTTTGAACCCTCTAGTACATCATCCCTCTGTAGAACTGTAATATTATCCTTGATCAAGACTGCCATCTCCCCGCCCCCTCTTTTTTTTTCATCATAGGTGGTACCTCATATCGAGGATGACTTGCTTCCACACCAAAAAGGAATGAGTTCACAGGTTTTTCAATGAAGGACATAATATTCCAGGTCCCAAACTACATGTTGAAGGGTGGAAGATGCCTGTGCTTGGATTTTTTTAACGTGTGGTGGTCAAAACACGGGCTTGACAGAGCTAGGTCTTGTCCAGTCGCAAGGATTAACCAAGACGACTGGAGACCAGCTCTGCTGCACGGACCTAGTGCACACACATAGTGCAATGTGGACTGGGCCGTGCTGCCCCTGGGCCCTCTCCTCTTCTGGGCCCCGAACTCACGCCTCTCCTGCGCCCCAACCTCGCCGCTCCTGCTGTACCTGTTCACACTCCAATCATTAGCCTGCAAAACCCCATGTGGTAACTCATCAACCTTATCTGAAACACTTCTCGCCTTAACACATATACATTCCAACATTATGCAAGTCGGCTTTGCTTTTTTTCTCCTCCATCTAATTCCTACTCTTTCAACATAATTCTTTGTTCTGTTATTGATTGTCCCTCCTAGTTTTCTATGTACCTTATCTCGCCTCCCTGCTGCCACACCCTGGTGCACCTTCCCCACAGCACTAGTTAACTTCCCACAAGAACATTTCTCCAAGCCCTGTTCAGGTGCAAAGTGTACAGGTCACACCTGTCCTGGAACTGGTCCAAATGCTGCTGGAATCTGAAGCCTTCCCTCTGCACCACTTCTCCAGCCACACTTTTTTACCTACACTATCTTCCTGTTTCTGCTATCACTAGCACATGGCACTGAGATTAGGGAAGTTTTTGCAACTTTTAATGAAATTATACAATCTATTGCTATAAGGAATTGAAAAAGTGGATCCTACTGCCTCTGTCTCAGTCGTTAGTTCATTGCTATTGAAACTTCAATTGTATACTAAACAGCTGTATTTTTTTACTTATGGAGAAAAACAGGCAAGATAAGAAACTGATTAATGACCCAGAAGTGAGTCACAACTATGTAAACATAGGAAAAGGCCAGATGTTAGGTAGTTCTTCTGTTCCCAGAGAGTAATGAGCCTCTGGGAATTTGTTGCCAGCTTGTGCGTGCGTGCTTACTCTGCACATCTTCAAGAGAAAGCTGGACCAGTTCTTTGTTGTGGCAGAGATCGCATCATATAAATGGTAAGTGGATTAACAGTTAACTTACACTTGGTCAATGTGATCTCCTGCACTGGTTTTGATAGCCAGAAGGAGTTAGGGAGGAATTTTTTGTATTTATTTTCCCCTTACTGGCCCTGGATTTCTTTCTGTTTTTATGCCTCTCTCAGATTACGTGGCTGCATGGTGTTGGGAAGTGTCTAATCATGAAGCTCCAGGCATTCGGGGCAGGTGCAATGGACCAGCTGGTCTTTTCCTGCCAGTCATCTTTGTATGTACGTATATAATTGTATTGGGGCATCCATTAACTTCATGATATCAGGTCCAATACAGTTTAAATACTGGTTCCCTTAGGGAGAGGAAGGAAATTAAATTAACTTGCCTCAACCTTAGGCACATAAGTGATATTATCAACCCCCAACTTTGAATCACTAAACTGCAGCTCAGCATCATAATCCTCTCTGAAGAAAAACTCAGCATGTAGGATTCTTTAGCTAATATTTAATTCTGGCACAAAAGCAAAATACTGCTGATGCTGGAAATCGGAAATAAAAACAGAAAAAGCTGAAAATACTCAACAGGTTAGGCAGCATCTGGGAAGAGAGAAACAGATGTTTCAGGTTAATGACCCTTCATCAGAACTGGAAAAAGTTAGAGCTGTAACATGTTTTTAAGCAAGTGTAGGGGCAGGGAAAGAGGGGAGGGGAGGAAAGAACAAAAGGGAAGGTCTGTGATAGGGTGGAAGACAGAAGAGATTAAGAGACAAAAAGGATGATGGTGCAAGGCAAAAGGAGGTAACAATGACACAAAATAAGAAACAAAAGATGAGTCTAGTTAGGGTAGGGTTGGACCTCTGTGGTCCGGCACCCTCGGGACCACACCGGTGCTGGAACAAAGAATTTGTCAAACCACGGGAGGTCACACCTAGCCGAGGCTTGAGCGCCTCCACCACGCTCCGGCTGCAGAACTCAGGCCTTGCTCTCTCCGTGTTACTTTGTGGCTCTTTTTTTAAAGCTTGTCTCTCCCCTGCACAGCTGCACCGCCACCCCCCCGGCCCCCCGCTACCGCCGCACCTGGACCAAACGCACCGCCGCCCTCCGCCCCCACCGCTGAACTCGGACCCGCCCCATCTGGCGCAACGACACCCCACCCGCTTCCCCTGGAACCGGACTCCCCCCCCCCCCCCCCAGCCGTCGCACTGCCATCCACCCCTCCGTCGCTGCCGCACCTAAACCCGCCCCTCCACCGTGATGCCGCCACCACCCCACCTGGACCCGCCTCACCCGGACCCACCCCTCCTGCCGCCCCTGCCGCTCACGCTCCAGGCATGAGACTGATGCCGAACTACGTGTGGTTCTGGATCAGAGTCCCGGACTGGAAAGGTTCAACCTGATTATGGAAAAATCTTCAACAGCTGCCATGGGAAAGAAAAAAAACCTGAAAAAAAATAGGGGCAGGGGTTACGGTATGAAATTGTTGAACTCCGTGTTGAGTCCAGAAGTCTGTAAAGTGCCTAAACGAAAGATGAGGTGCTGTTCCTCGAGTTTACGGTGGAACAGTATAAGAGGCTGAAGATGGAGAGATCAGAGTGGAAGTGGAGCGGAGAATTAAAGTGACAGGTGACCGGTGGCTCAACCGTGGCTAACAAGGGAAATTAGAGATAGTGTTAAATCCAAGGTAGAGGCATATAAATTGGCCATAAAAAGCAACAGACCTGAGGACTGGGAGAAATTTAGAATTCAGCAGAGGAGGACAAAGGGTTTAATTAGGAGGGAGAAAATAGTGTATGAGAGGAATCTTGCTGGGAACATAAAAATGGACTGCAAAAGCTTCTATAGATATGTGAAGAGAAAAAGATTAGTGAAGACAAATATAGGTCCCTTGCAGTCAGAATCAGGTGAATTTATAATGGGGAACAAAGAAATGGCAGATCAATTGAACAAATAGTTTGGTTCTGTCTTCATGAAGGAAGACACAAATAACCTTCCGAAAATACTAGGGGACTGAGGGTCTAGCGAGAAGGAGGAACTGAAGGAAATCCTTATTAGTCGTGAAATTGTGTTGGGGAAATTGATGGGATTGAAGGCCGATAAATCCCCAGGGTCTGATAGTCTGCATCCCAGAGTACTTAAGGAAGTGGCCCGAAAAATAGTGGATGCATTGGTGATCATTTCCAACAGTCTATTGACTCTGGATCAGCTCTTATGGATTGGAGGGTAGCTAATGTAACACCACTTTTTAAAAAAGGAGGGAGAGAGAAAACGGGGAATTATAGACCGGTTAGTCTGACATCAGTGGTGGGGAAAATGTTGGAGTCAATTATTAAGGATGAAATAGCAGCGCATTTGGAAAGCAGTGACAGGATTGGACCAAGGCAGCATGGATTTATGAAAGGGAAATCACGCTTGACGAATCTTCTGGAATTTTTTGAGGATGTAACTAGCAGAGTGGACAAGGAAGAACCAGTGGATGTGGTGTATTTGGACTTTCAAAAGGCTTTTGACAAGATCCCACACAAGAGATTGGTGTGCAAAATTAAAGCACATGGTATTGGGGGTAATGTATTGACGTGGATAGAGAACTGGTTGGCAGACAGGAAGCAGAGAGTCGGGATAAGTGGGTCCTTTTCAGAATTGCAGGCAGTAACTAGTGGGATGCCGCAGGGCTCATTGCTGGGACCCCAGCTCTTTACAATATACATCAATGATTTAGATGAAGGAATTGAGTGTAATATCTCCAAGTTTGCAGATGACACTAAGCTGGGTGGCGGTGTGAGCTGTGAGGAGAATGCTAAGAGGCTGCAGGGTGACTTGGACAGGTTAGGTGAGTGGGCAAATGCATGGCAGATGCAGTATAACGTGGATAAATGTGAGATAATCCACTTTGGTGGCAAAAACACGAAGGCAGAATATTATCTGAATGGCGGCAGATTAGGAAAAGGGGAGGTGCAACGAGACCTGGGTGTCATGGTACATCAGTCATTGAAAGTTGGCATGCAGGTACAGCAGACGGTGAAGAAGGCAAATGGCATGTTGGCCTTCATAACTAGAGGATTTGAGTATGGGAGCAGGGAGGTCTTACTGCAGCTGTACAGGGACTTGGAGAGGCTTCACCTGGAATATTGTGTTCAGTTTTGGTCTCCTAATCTGAGGAAGGACGTTCTTGCTATTGAGGGAGTGCAGCGAAGATTCAGCAGGCTGATTCCCGGGATGGCAGGACTGACATATGAGGAGAGACTGGATCGACTGGGCCTGTATTCACTGGAGTTTAGAAGAATGAGAGGGGATCTCATAGAAACATATAAAATTCTGACGGGACTGGACAGGTTAGATGCAGGAACAATGTTCCCGGTGTTAGGGAAGTCCAGAACCAGGGGTCACAGTCTAAGGATAAGGGGTAAGCCATTTAGGACTGAGATGAGGAGAAACTTCTTCACACAGAGAGTTGTTAACCTATGGAATTCTCTTCCGCAGAGAGTTGTTCATGCCAGTTCGTTAGATATATTCAAGAGGGTGTTGGATATGGCCCTTACGGCTAAAGGGACCAAGGGGTATGGAGAGAAAGCAGGAAAGGGGTACTGAGGTGAATGATCAGCCATGATCTGATTGAATGGTGATGCAGGCTCGAAGGGCCTAATGGCCTACACCTATTTTTCTAAAACCATCCCTAATACACTCCAGGAAATCCTCCTCCACCGTATTGCTACCAGTTTGGTTTGCCCAATCTATATGTAGATTAAAGTCGCCCATGATAACTGCTGTACCTTTGTTGCATGCATCCCTAATTTCTTGTTTGATGCTGTCCCCAACCTCACTACTGCTGTTTGGTGGTCTGTACACAACTCCCACTAGCGTTTTCTGCCCTTTGGTATTCCGCAGCTCTACCCATACATATTCCACATCATGCACGCTAATGTCGTTCCTTAGTATTGCGTTAATTTCCTCTTTAACCAGCAATGCTACCCCACATCCTTTTCCTTTCTGTCTATCCTTCCTGAATTTTGACTATCCCTGGATGTTGAGTTCCCAGCCTTGGTCACCCTGGAGCCATGTCTCCGTGATGCCAATTATATTATATTTACTAATTGCTGCCTGTGCAGTTAATTCGTCCACCTTATTACAAATACTCCTCGCATTGAGGCACAGAGCCTTCAGGCTTGTCTTTTTAACACACTTTGCCCTTTTGGAATTTTGCTGTAATGTGGCCCCTTTTTGATTTTTGCCTTGGGTTTCTCTGCCCTCCACTTTTACTTTTCATCTTTCTATCTTTTGCTTCTGACTTTTCATCTTTCTATCTTTTGCTTCTGTGTTTGTGCGCTGCCTGCATCGGAATACATGGAGGCGGGTTGATTTCGCATCGCGATTCCTGCGCCCGTTTTCGGGGCAATCAAATTTTTAGCCCTGGGCATCATCCTGGTGACCCTACACTACACACTCCCTATGGCTTTAATGTCCTTTCTATAATGAAACAGAGTTTCCGCTTTGGACACAATCGCCAATTCCCTGGATGTTGAGTTCCCAGCCTTGGTCACTCTGGAGCCATGTCTCCGTAATTCCAATTATATCATATCCGTTAATAGCTGCCTGCGCAGTTAATTCGTCCACCTTATTACAAATACTCCTCGCATTGAGGCACAGAGCCTTCAGGCTTGTCTTTTTAACACAGTTTGTCCCTTTAGACTTTTGCTGTAATGTGGCCCTTTTTGATTTTTGTCGTGGTTTTCTCTGTCCTCCACTTTTACTTTTCTTCTTTCTATCTTTTGCTTCTGCCCCCATTTTACTTCCCTCTGTCTCCCTGCATAGGTTCCCATCCCCCTGCCATATTAGTTTAACCCCCTCCCCAACAGCACTAGCAAACACTCCCCCTAGGATATTGGTTCCGGTCCTGCCCAGGTGCAGACCGTCCGGTTTGTACTGGTCCCACCTCCCCCAGAACCGGTTCCAATGTCCCAGGAATTTGAATCCCTCACTCCTCAAGCCACTTATTCATCTTAGCTATCCTGCTATTTCTACTGTGACTAGTATGTGATACTGGTAACAATCTTGAGACTACTACCTTTGAGGTCCTGTTTTTTAATTTAACTCCTAGCTCCCTAAATTCAGCTTGTAGGACCTCATCTTGTTTATTACCCCCAATCCCATGAGCCCTAATTTTATTCAATAACCTCTTGTGTGGCACTTTTTTGAATACCTTTTGAAAATCCAAATACACCACATCCTCTGGTCCCCCCTTATCTATTCTCTTAGTTACAACCTCAAAACACTCTAACAGATTTGTCAAACAGGATTTCCCTTTCATAAATCCATATTGACTCTGTCCAATCCTATTATTATTTTTTAATTGCCTGTTATTACATCCTTAATAATAGATTCTTGCATTTTCCCTACTACTGATGTCAGGCTAACTGGTCTGCAGTTCCCCATTATCTCTCTCCCTCCTTTCTTAAAAAGCGGGGTTACATGAGCTACCTTCCAATCTGCAGGAAATGCTCTAGAATCTATTGAATTTTGGAAGATGACAACCAATGCATCCATCACCATCATCATCATAGGCAGTCCTTCGAAATCGAGGAAGACTTGCTTACACTCTAAAAATGAGTTCTTAGGTAACTGAACAGTCCAATACAGGAATTACAGTCTCTGTCACAGGTGGGACAGACAGCCGTTGAAGGAAAGGGTGGGTAGGACTGGTTTGCCGCACGCTCCTTCCGCTGCCTGCGCCTGGTTTCTGCATGCTCTCAGCGATGAGACGCGAGGTGCTTAGCACCCTCCCGGATGCACTTCCTCCACTGAGGGCAGTCTTTGGCCAGGGACTCCCAGGTGTCGGTGGGGATGTTGCACTTTATCAAGGAGGCTTTGAAGATGTCCTTGAAACGTTTCCTCTGCCCACCTTGGGCGCACCTGCCGTGTAGGAGTTTCGAGTTCAGACTCTGAATGTGCATGCGTCGTCTGTGTACTGCAGTTTAACGACAGAGGCTGGGATGGTCTTGGACCTGGCCTGGAGGCGACGAAGCTTGAACAGGTTCCCACTGGTTCTGTAGTTTAGTTCCACTCCAACGGGTAGCTTGTTGAGTGTGAGGTGGAGCATTGTAGCGAGGAAGATTGAAAAGAGGGTTGGCGCGATGACACAGCCCTGCTTGACCCCGGTCCGGACGTGGATTGGGTCTGTAATGGATCCGTTGGTCAGGATCACGGCCTGCATGTCATCGTGAAGTAGGCGGAGGATGGTGACGAAGTTTTGGGGGCGGCAGAAACAGAGGAGGACATTCCATAGCGCCTCACAGTTGACAGTGTCAAAGGCCTTTGTAAGGTCAAAGAAAGCCATGTATAAGGGCTGGCGCTGTTCCCTTCATTTTTCTTGCAGCGTTTGCGCTATAAAAATCATGTCTGTTGTACCCCGTAGAGGACGAAATCAGCACTGCAACTCCGGGAGCAGCTCCTCAGCCACAGGGAGAAGACGGTTGAGGAGGACTCTAGTGACTGATAACAGGGAAATTCCTGTCCCCGTCCTGTCAGACCTGTCCCCGTTTTTAAAGATGGTCACGATTACTACATCTCTGACATCTCCTGGCATGCTCTCCTCCTTCCAGATGAGAGAGATGAGGTCATGCATTCGTGCCAATAGTGCCTCTCCGTCATACTTTTGTGCCTCAGTGGGGATTCTATCCGCTCCCGTTGCTTTGTTGTTCTTAAGCTGGCGGATGGCCTTTTCTACCTTATGCAGGGCTGGGGTTTTGCTAAGATCGTGGCAGGTAACATGTTGTGGGATGGAGTCAAGGACACTCAAGTCAAAGGCAGAGTCTCGCTTAAGGAGATCTTTGAAGCGGGTCCTGACTGCCTCTGTGTCCTTGATGAGTGTCTTCCCATTCTTGGCCAGCAGTGGGATGGGGCCTTGGGTGTTTGGGCATGGGTGGCCTTGTCTGTGGTGAACAATCCTCGCACATCATGGCTGTCGGCCAGCTGCTGAATCTCCTGTGCTTTCTCCACCCACTATCTGTTCTTTAGGTCGCGGAATTTTTTGTTGTACCTCTGCCTTAAACCGTCTGTAATGCTGTTTTGCTGCTCCCGAGTTGGGTTGTTGTTTTAGGCTCAGTAATGCCCTGTGCTTGCGATTTATTAGCTCTTGGATCTCCTGGTCATTCACATCAAACCAGTCCTGGTGTTTCCTGGTTGAGTGACCGAGCGGTCTCTTCGCAGGCACTGGTTATGGAGGCCTGGAGGGCAGACCAAGCGCTGTTGGCATTCTGCGTCTCGGGCTCATCAAGGGACGCCAGGTTAGCAGTGAGGCGCTGGCTGCATGGGGCTCTCTTAGCTGGTCTTTGAGTGCCCCGGCATTGACTTTTTTGCGGCACTGCTTCTGCTACCGTCGCCGTTTTGGGGCTATGTTGATGTTAATGATGGAACGGATTAGGCGATGGTCCGTCCAGCAGTTGTCAGATGCTGTCATGGCGCGGGTGATGCGCACATCCTTGTGATCCCTAGCTCGGACGATGACATGGTCGAACAGGTGCCACTGTTTGGAACAAGGGTGTTGCCACGATGTCTTGTACTTGTCCCTCTGGTGGAACAAGGTGTTGGTGATGACAAGGCCGTGCTCTAGGCATTTTGTCAAGAGCAGGGTGCTGCTGGAATTAGTTTTCCCTACACCCTCTCTGCCGATCACTCCTCCCCAGAGGGCTGTGTCTTTGCCGACCCTGGCGTTGAAGTCGCCGAGGAGGATCAGTTTGTCATCCGTGGGGACGCGGGACAGGGATTTTTCAAGGCTGAAGTAAAAGCCCTCTTTGGTCTCATCTGTTGCATCGAGTGTTGGGGCGTACGCACTGATGACTGTGACGCATTGGCTCCGGGATAAGGTGAGTCGGAGAGTCATGAGACGTTCGTTAATCCCGCACGGGGAGTCTCTGAGGCAGTCGACCAGCTCTTTCTTGATAGCGAAACCGACTCCGTGGAGGCGATGTTCTTCCTCCGGTTTGCCTTTCCAGAAGAAGATACATCCACTAACTCTATAGCCAACTCTTTCAAAACCCTAGGATGTAGGCCATCGAGTCGAGGGGATTTATCGGCTTTCAGTCCCATTAATTTCTTCCGTACTATTTTTTTACTAATACTACTACTTTCTTTCAGTTCCTCATTGTCGCTGGACCCCAGATAGTCCACTATTTCCGGGAGGTTTTCATGTCTTCCGTGAAGACAGACACAAAATATTTGTTTAATTTCTCTGCCATTTCCTTATTCCCCATTGTAATTTCTCCTGTTTCAGCCTGTAGGGGGATCCACATTTACTTTTGCTAATCTTTTCCATTTTACATACATAAAGAAGCTTTTACAGTATGTTTTTATGTCTCTTGCTAGTTTACTCTCATATTCATGGTCCTCCTTTGCTAAATTCTAAAATCTTCCCAATCCTCAGGTTTAGAAACATAGAAACATAGAAAATAGGTGCAGGAGCAGGCCATTCAGCCCTTCTAGCCTGCACCGCCATTCAATGAGTTCATGGCTGAACATGAAACTTCAGTACCCCCTTCCTGCTTTCTCGCCATACCCCTTGATCCCCCGAGTAGTAAGGACTTCATCTAACTCCCTTTTGAATATATTTAGTGAATTGGCCTCAACTACTTTCTGTGGTAGAGAATTCCACAGGTTCACCACTCTCTGGGTGAAGAAGTTTCTCCTCATCTCGGTCCTAAATGGCTTACCCCTTATCCTTAGACTGTGACCCCTGGTTCTGGACTTCCCCAACATTGGGAACATTCTTCCTGCATCTAACCTGTCTAAACCTGTCAGAATTTTAAACGTTTCTATGAGGTCCCCTCTCATTCTTCTGAACTCCAGTGAATACAAGCCCAGTTGATCCAGTCTTTCTTGATAGGTCAGTCCCACCATCCCGGGAATCAGTCTGGTGAATCTTCGCTGCACTCCCTCAATAGCAAGAATGTCCTTCCTCAAGTTTTGGCAACATTATAAGCCTTTTCCTTTAATCTAATACTATCTTTAACTTCTCTTGTTAGCCACGGTCAGATAACTTTTCTTGTGGGGTTTTTGTGCTTTAAAGGAATGTATGTTTGTTGTAAATTATGTATTAATTCTTTAAATGCTAGCCATTGCTTGTCTACTGTCATACCTTTTAATGTAGTTTCCCAATCTACCTTAGCCAACTCTCCCCTCATACCTACGTAGTTTCCTTTGTTTAGATTTAAGACCCTAGTTTCGGATTTAACTAAATCAGTTTCAAACTTATTATAAAATTCTATCATATTATGGTCACTCTTCCCTAAAGGCCCCTTTACTACAAGGTCCTGCAAATCCCCTGGGAGGACAGATGCACCAACGTTAAAGAGTCCTCGATCAGACCAACATCCCCACCATCGAAGCACTGACCACACTTGACCAGCTCTGTTGGGCGGGCCACATTGTTCGCATGCCTGACACAAGACTCCCAAAGCAAGCGCTCTACTTGGAACTCTTACACAGCAAGTGAGCCCCAGGTGGGCAGAGGAAACGTTTCAAGGACACCCTCAAAGCCTCCTTGATAAAATGCAACATCCCAATCGACACCTGGGAGTCCCTGGCCAAAGACAGCCTCAAGTGGAGGAAGAACATCCGGGAGGGCGCTGAGCACCTCGAGTCTCATCGCCGAGAGCATGCAGAAACCAAGCGCAGGCAGCGGAAAGAGCATGCGGCAAACCTGTCCCACCCACCCCTTCCCTCAACCACTATCTGTCCCACCTATGGCAGGGACAGTGGATCTCTCATTGGACTGTTCAGCCACCTAAGAACTCATTCTAAGAATGGAAGCAAGTCTTCCTCGATTCCGAGGGACTGCTTATGATGATGATGATATCTATGATTATCCCGAGTAGTTGGGGTAAATAGCACAGATGCATTTAAGGGGAAGCTAGATAAACACATGAGGGGCTCTGGTGATGGGGTGGGAGGAGACTTGTGTGGAGCACAAACTCCGGCCTGGATCAGAAACCCAACGCCGGCCTCTATCCGCAGACTCTAATTCCGCCGGACACCGCGGCCCCTCGGCCTCGAGCTGCCATTGGCCCACACAAGGCTGTCTGACCCCGGAAGTACTGCTGCCCCGGCGTACCGGAAGTAGACGTGGCAGATGGAGCGGGTGCCGAGTGTGATGAAGCCGGCTCAGTGCGGCCGGTTGAGGGGCGCCGGGCCTCAGTCTGCGCTCGTGCGCCGGTGTTAATGCCGCCGGGATCGGCTCGGAGTGAGCCGGGCTGCCGCTGTGAGGATGTTGTGTCAGTGTGTGCCGGCCGGGCCCGCGCTCCTCCTGCTGCTGCTGCGGGTTTGCGCTGTTGTGGAGCGGAGCTGGAGCAGGACAGTCCCTGTGTTAAGCGACGATGTCCCCTTCAGGATAACGTGGCCCGGGGCCGAATTCACGCTGGTTAGTACGCGATGGCCCAAGTATTGTCAACAGACGTGTTTGTCCAAAGTATTATGCTGTACTGGCGGTGACACGACACTGACTTGAGTTTTCCTGCTCATAAAGATTATAAATGTGTTAATCTGTTGATGGCGATGGATCAGCATAAACATGCGATTGGCAGGACATAGAAAGGCATTTTGTAGACGGCACAAAGAAAAAGGGGGAAAAATTAATGTGATTGCCAACTTTTAGTTAGACCATTCGATTATTACATTCATTAAATGTCTTTTTTTGTCCAGTTCTTCCTATGGTTTCTACAAATCCGTGCTCCCGAGGAACACTGGAGAATAATCTATTCTCTAATTTACAAGATGTTTATTGCACAAGATGGCTTGTCAAATTTCCTTTCACAAGTGGAAATATTTCACTATTCAGACGTCACATAATAGAGGAAGCCATTTCAAAAATATATCTAACAAATGAGTGTTGAGCGCTGGCACTGGTAATCTATCAAAGAGTTGAGAAATTACAATTGCCAATAACAGCCTGGCTGTTTGTGGATGCTTTGCAAATTCAAACTGGTGTTAATTGGGATCTTGTACCTCAGGACTCTTAGTGTGCTCAGTAGTATTGAATTATACAACCACTTTTGTATTGATGTGCATCTAAAAGTGGTTGTGTAACAGCAACCAAGACCATGTCCCGGATTTTACGGTGCTTCCAACAGTGTTGTGTGTACGCTATCGGAAGCCATCAGAATGGCCCCACAAGCCGGATATCCACATACGCTAAAACCCGGAACTTGCAATCTGTCAAGTTTCGCTTGAACACATTCACCACATCTGCTGTAAATTCATTTTCATTGTCGCAGAGTTGGGCTATTTGCCGAACTACTGCCCAGAAAATGCCCACAAAATTCTTACGCCGGATAAAAGCCAGCGTAAGACCTTTTACCAGCGTATGGGTTAAAATAAATGTTAATTCTTTAAAAATGATTTAAACATTCACTTATATTTAAAATTAGTTTAAGTAAATTTTGTCCCATTTACAAATGTTTAGATTTATTTTTCAAAAAATTAAATTTTTATTTATAAAAGTTTAATTATAGGGTATTTTATCATTTTTTTATTTCAATTTTATTAAGTGATTGCTATTATGCTTATGGGGATTCTGTACGTAAATAGAATCCCCATAAGCATCATAGCAATCCCCCTTTTTGATTGGTCTGGCCCACGTGCTCTCAGGGATGCTTGCGAACTGCGTGCGCCCCTGGGATCTGAGGGCCTTTTCGCAGGCCTGCAGGCCCAGAACTGGAACAGTCCGAAGCTCCGGAGACACCAGGTAAGCTCATAGTTTTCCTTTGGTTCGGAGACGTACACCGACTGCAAGCCTCCGACCACAATTTCCAGGCCATTGTCAGTCCTGCAGAAAAGTGTGGGGGAGGACCTCAGATGAAAACTCACAGTTAAAGATGATAGTGAAAATGTGAGTCTGCAATTAACTTCTAAAAGTTATTACAGAGATTAAAGATGCAGTCAATTTGAATACCTCTTCAGATGTCTCATTTGCAACAAAAATATACAAATTGAAGAATGCCTGTGTTTTTTTTTAAAGCAGTAGTATTTATTACAACTATATATTCAAGTTCTCAACAGTGGTTGGTTTTAGCAATGTGCAGGTTGTGTACTCCTGCTACAGTCCTCAATCCCTTACTTGAGAATTCTAGCTCTGTGAGGAATAGGAACCCGAGATAAAGAGCAGGGGTTGGCTATATGAGGATTACCGCAGTCTTTTTATTTCTGCCACTCAGATTTACCCATTGTTTAAGCACAGGAAATATTTACATACAGACCAACAAAAATCTCAAGACAGAGGTCTTTATGATAAAACACTGAATTCCATCAATTGATTTTATTAGAGTTTTGCTGTTTGATTTATTTGTGCACTGTAAGTAATGTTTATCAAAGAAATTGTAATGTAATTTTTGGTGTAATGTCAAACGTTTTCCTTTTAAAAATTCATCTTGCTGTTTGGAACAGATAATAACTTGCATTTATATACCAACAACAACAGCAACTTGTATTTATATATTGCCAGTAATATAGTAAAACATCCCAAGGCGCTTCACATGAGTATTATGAGACAAATATTTGACACCAAGCTACATAAGGAGAAATTAGGGCAGGTGACCAAAAGCTTGGTCAAAGAGGTAGGTTTTAAGGAGTATCGCAAAGGAGGAACGAGAGGTGGAGAGGTTTAGGCAGGGAATTCTAGAGCTTAGTGCCTAAGCAACAGAAGGCACGGCTGCCAATGGTTGAGCGATTCTAATTAGGGATGCTCAAGGGGGCAGAATTAGGGGAGCACACATATCTTAAGGGGGAGGGGTGTTGTGGGGCTGAAGGAGATTAGAGATAGGGAGGGGTGAGGCCAGGAAGGGATTTGAAAACCAGGATGAGAATTTTGATATAGTGCCTTTAGTGTAATAAAACACCTCAAGATGCTTTACAAGGATAGTGTACAGACTTTTATTGCAAAATTTCTTAATTCAAATTGTCTGACTTTTTGAGCACTAAATTCTCATATTTTGCTGTTTATTTATGCTGCTTAATCCAAATTATTGGACAATTCAATTGTTTTAGTACAAAAATTAATTATCAGGAACAGATTATTTGGTATTCTATTACGTTGTGTGTGTCATTTGCAGCTGCTTGTACAGTTTCTAATGTTAAGTTTCAAAAGAAAATGTTTGTTGCACATTCTGCTTAAGGGGCTCTATGTCCATCATCCAAATATTTTTGTTCTTTTGCTATGATATTTTGGCCTGTTGCTGTGAAATTAATATCCCAAAGTGATGCAGTTCATTAGTTACCTTATACTACAGGGACACTAGAAAAAATATACACATTCCTGAAGATGAATCATCTTAATCGAGTATAGTTAGCGTCAGTGTGATTGGTGTCAGCCTAGTATATGATATTCCTGTTCTGTGTGTTGTCAAATTAAACATTTTGCTTGCAGATTGGCATGTAGTAATGAAAAATAAAGATGTATGCTGTGGTGTACAATACAATATTCTACTTCCGAAGAATATTGATAGTCCTGTTGCTTAATTGTTAATTCTATATTTTGTTTTTAGCCAACAGCAGGAGGCCTGTACAGACCTGATGATTATATAATTATCACTACAGTGCATAATGAAAGATACAAATGTATGTTGCCGTCAATTGGAAATGGAGACCAGGTAAGCCTCGGATTTATATGGTAGTTTTGTTACAAATGCTCCCTGTAATAGCTTTGTAATGTGATGTACAGGATATTAGGGTATTATGCCATAAATACAGGGTATTATGACATAAAACAGCTCGAACAACAAGGCTACTGGTGCTGATGGAATTTCTGCTGAGGCGCTAAAATATGGCGGAGAGGCGCTGTTGGCGCGGATACATGACGTCATCTCTCTCATTTTGGAGGGAGGAGAGCATGCAGGGAGATCTGAGAGATGCAGTGATCATGTCCATTTTTTAAAAAGGGAACAAATCCGACTGTGGCAACTACAGGGGAATCTCCCCGCAATCAACCACTGGGAAGATTGTTGCTAGAGTCCTCTTCAACCGTCTTCTCCCTGTAGCCGAGGAGCTCCTCCCGGAGTCACAGTGCAGATTTTGGCCCCTACGGGGAACAACGGACATGATCTTTGCAGCACGACAACTGCAGGAAAAATGCAAGGAGCAGCTCCAGCCCTTATACATGGCCTTTTTCGACCTTACAAAGGCCTTTGACACCATTGACCGTGAGGGCTTATGGAGCATCCTCCTCTGTTTTGGGTGCCCCCAAAAGTTTGTCAACTTCCTTCGCCTGCTCCACGACGACATGCAGGCTGTGATCCTTACCAGCGGATTTGTTACAGACCCATTCCACTGGGGTCAAACAGGGCTGCGTCATCGCTCCAACCCTCTCTTCAATCTTCCTCGCTGCCATGCTCCACATCACTGCCAATAAGCTCCTAGCCGGAGTGGAACTAAACTACAGAACCAGTGGGAAGCTGCTTAACCTACACCGCCTCCAGGCCAGGTCCAAGACCATCCAAACCTCTGTCGTTGAACTGCAGTACGCGGACGATGCCCGCGTCTGTGCACATTCGGTGACTGAACTCCAGGATATAGTCAGTGTATTATGTTCTTATGTTCTCATTCACCGAGGCATATGAACTTATGGGCCTTACGCTTAACATCCATAAGACAAAGGTCCTACACCAACCTGTCCTCGCCGCACAGCACTGCCCCCCAGTCATCAAGATTCACGGCATGGCACTCGACAACGTGGACCACTTCCCATACCTCGGGAGCCTCTTGTCAACAAAGGCAGACATTGATGCGGAGATTCAACACCGCCTCCAGTGCGCCAATGCAGCCTTCGGCCGCCTGAGGAAAAGAGTGTCCGAAGACCAAGCCCTCAAGCCTACCACCAAGCTCATGGTCTATAGAGCTGTAGTAATTCCCGCCCTCCTGTATGGGTCAGAGACATGGACGACTTACAGAAGACACATCAAGTCGCTGGAGATATATCACCAACGCTGTCTCCGCAAGATCCTACAAATCCCCTGGGAGGACAGGCGCACCAACATCAGCGTCCTCGCCCAGGCCAACATCCCCAGCATTGAAGCACTGACCACGCTAGATCAGCTTCGTTGGGCAGGCCACTTAGTTCGCATGCCAGACACGAGACTCCCTAAACAACTGCTATATGCGGAGCTCCTTCATGGCAAGCGAGCCAAAGGTGGGCAGCGGAAACGGTACAAGGACACCCTCAAAGCCTCCCTGGTGAAGTGCAATATCACCACTGACGCCTGGGAGACCCTGGCCAAAGACCGCCCGAGGTGGAGAAAGTGCATCCCGGGAGGGCGCTGAGCTCTTCGAATCTCAACGCTGCGAGCGTGAAGAGATTGGGCACAGGCAGCGGAAGGAATGTGTGGTAAATCAATGCCACCATCCACCCCCCCCCCCTTTCCCCCTGATGAATATCTGTCCCACCTGTGACAGGGTCTGTGGCTCTCATGTTGGACTGTTCAGCCACCAAAGAACTCACTCTTGGAGTGGAAGCAATTCTTCCTCGATTTCGAGGGACTGCCTATGATGATGATTATGTATTCATGTATTCATTTCAGACTGCAAGCAAAGACTTCAAGTAGATTTAAGTCTGTCTTTTTGTCTTGTATGTCTGTATGTGCAGAGCCACTGATGTGATCCTTGCTTAAACGACAGCTAGTGTGCAATCATTCTTGTATGGCGAAGGACCTTTTTGTAAAGTGCTATGCAACTGCTCTTTTAGCTCAATTTACACAAGAAGATGGAGGCAAACCATAAGCAGTAAACTTAAATGTTCTTCATTGTGAATACAAAACGTCATTTACATTTTAGCCACTCTTAACAGTGACTCTCTACATCTACAATTTTGCCCTTCTGCTCATAAAACTACCTGCTAATACCCTTAAGTGGTTTTACCAGCATGAGGGATAAAGTGGTGCTCATTAAAAGAATTTTACTGGTGTTTGACTGCATTTAATGTCAACATTAAAGTTTTGTGACACAATATTTGCATTCGCCTCAGCTCCTACAGTGCCTCAGTGGTTAATGCACTGAGTAGCTGAATTATGCACACCAGAAAAATCATAGGTTTAATCTCCAGTCTGTGCTGAACAAGCTGATCTCAGCATGGCGCTACATCAAATTGTAGTCAGAGCAGCTTAAGAAATGGCTTTCCTTCCCAACATTATCCCTGGGGTTCTTCAAGGATCGATCCTTGGCCCCCTCCTTTTCCTCATTTACATGATGTGTCTTTGCAATATAATCCAAACACATGGGGTCAGCTTACACGTATACGATGACCACTCCCAGCTCGACCTCTCCATCACCTCATTCGACTTCTTCCCTGCCTCTGTGTTGTCAAGACTGCTTGTCCTATCGTGGATGAGGTACAATTTCCTCCAATTAAACATTGAGGCATAGAATAAAGGAGCAGGGAGGTTATGCTTGTCACTGTATAAAACACTAGGCCACAGCTAAAGTACTGCGTACAGTTCTAGTCACCACACTCCAGGAAAGATGTGAATGCACTGGATAGGGTACAGAGGAGATTTACGAGGATGCTGCCAGGACTGGAGAATTTTAGCTATGAGGAAAGATTGGATAGGCTGCGGTTATTTTCTTTGGAACAGGGAGACTTCATTGAGGTGTATAAAATTATGAGGGACCTAGATAGAGTGGAGAGGAAGGATCTATATGCCTTAGCAGAGAGGTCAATAACCAGGGGGCATAGATTTAAAGTAATTGGGAGAAGGGTTAGAGGGGAGTTGAGGGGAACTTTTTTGCACCTAGAGGGTGGTGGGGGTCTGGAACTCTGCCTGAAAGGGTGTTAGAGGCAGAAACCTTCAACGCATTTAAAAAGTACTTGGATGTGCACTTGAAGTGTGGTGACCTGCAGGGCTATGGACCAAGAGCTGGAAAGTGGGATTAGGCTAGATAGCTGGTTTTTGGCTGGCACAGACATGATGGGCCGAATGACCTCCTTCTGTAAAAATTGAAGCCATTGTCCCCCCTGCCACAAACTTCATACCCTTGCCAACAATTCCAACCCATTCCCCAGCCCCACACTCGAACCAAACTGTTCACTATTTTGGTGTCCTATTTGACCCCGAGCTGGACTTCCAACTCCTATCCATACCCATAATCAAGGACAGTCAGCATGGATTTGTTAAGGGAAGGTAGTGTCTGACTAACTTGATTGAATTTTTCATGGAGGTAACAAGGAGGGTTGATGAGGGCAGTGTGTATGATGTAGTGTATATAGATTTTAGCAAGGCTTTTGACAAGGTCCCACATGGCAAACTGGTCATGAAAGTAAAAGCCCATGGGTTCCAGAGCAAAGTGGCAAGTTGGATCCAATATTGGCTCAGAGCAGGAAGCAAAAGGTAATGGTTGATGTTTTTGTGACTGGAAAGCTGTATTCAGAGGGGTTCCGCACGGCTCAGTGCTGGGTCACTTGCTTTTTGTGGTATATATCAATGACTTGGACTTGAATGTTGGGGGTATGATTAAGAAGATTGCAGATGACACTGAAATAGGCTGTGTGGTTGATAATGAAGTTCTCCTGCACCTATTTTCTATGTTTCTATGAAGAAGAAAGTTGCAGACTGCAAAAAGATATCCATGTACTGGTCAGGTGGCGGAACAGTGGCAAATGGAATTCAATCCGGATAAGTGTGAGGTAATGCATTTGGGGAGGTCTAACAAGGCAAGGGAATACACATTAAATGGTACGACACTGAAAAGTGTATAGGAACAAAGGGACTGTCAGGCCAGGTAGATAAGGTGGTTCAGAAGGCATATGGAATACTTGCCTTTATTAGTCGAAGCATGGAATACAAGAGCAAGGAGGTTATGCTTGAACTGTATAAAGCACTGGTTAGGCCGCAGCTGGAGTACTGCGTGCAGTTCTGGTCATCACATCACAGGAAAGATGTGATTGCACTGGAAAGGATGCAGAGGAGATTGATAAGAATGTTGCCTGGACTGGAGAATTTTGGCTATGAGGAAAGATTGGAGATGCTGGGTTTGTTTTCTTTGGAACCGAGGAGGCTGAGAGAAGACTTGATTGAGATGTAGAAAATTATGAGGGGCCTGGATAGAGTGGATCGGAAGGACCCGTTTCCCTTGGCAGAGGGGTCAACAACCAGGAGGCATAGATTTAAAGTAATTGGGTGGAAGTTTAGAGGAGATATGAGGGGAAATTTCATCACCCAGAGGGTGGTGGGGGTATGGAACCCTGCCTGAAAGGGTGGTCGAGGCAAAAAGCCTCACCACATTTAAAAAAATACTTGGATGTGCATTTAAAGTGCCGTAGCCTACAGGGATATGGACCAAGAGCTAGAAAGTGGGATTAGGCTTGGACGGCCGGCACAGACACAATGGGCCGAAATCGCCTCCTTCCGTGCTGTAAATTTCTATGATTCTATGATATCCACTCCATTCAAAAGACCGCTTAGTTCCACCTGTGTAACTTTACCCATCTCTGCCCTGCCTCATATCATCCACGCCTTTTATTACCTCTAGACTCAATTATTCCAATGCATTCCCTGATCTCCCACCATCTACCCTCCATAACAGAAAATAAAATATATATATATTATACTCCTGCTTGTTCTGGCACTGACTCAGTTACGGCTCATACTCTGTAAAGCATAGTTTTTATTATGCAGTGCTGATTGGTTTCATTTCTGCACAGGAAATATTTTTCTATGAATGCTGTGGTATAGTATGTATTTTGGTCCAGAAATATTATTAATGCAATAGAAGATTTTCTAAAAATTTCTGTCAAGGTTGAATCTAAAATAACAAATGCAATTTTACTTTACGAACAGACGTAAAACATTAATTCATTTTACATCTGCAGTACTGTCTAATCCAAAAGCCACTGTACTTAGTTAAAGCTTCACTGTGCTGTGAACACAGTTAGGGGTCACAGTTTCATTGTATTTTCTTCATTAACAACTGTCCACAGTAGGGTGAGTTCCTAATCTGACTGAAATGCATGCTTTTCTGTGCAGTTAATTTCTCCTTCTTTATATTTAGGATGAAGAACATGATTACAAAGGCCATGGGCCTGGTGAGTTATTGGAACCACTCTTCAAACAGAGCAGTTGCTCTTACAGGGTAAGTTGTTTGTAATTAATGAATAAATTCACAGAATCTGTTGGAAGCCATGGCAAGTCACTTTTCTAGGCTATACAATGCAGACTTTGTCATACTTTCATACAGGGATTTCTGAATAAACTTGGGGTGGGAGTAATGATCACTCTACTGATAAAGTCACTGCCAAAGGTTTTATAATAACGAGGAAAAGACCATCTAATCCTGTTACGAACAGACTAGTATTTTCCCATATTGATCAGTGGTTTGTATCCCGTTGCCACTTTGCATCTCATCTATACTTCTTTACCCACCTCATTAGCTATTTTCCTAGATTGTTGACTCCACATCCCTCCCACACTAATGTACATTAAACAAGTATAGTTATAAAAGCATTCAGCTGCTTTGTTAGATTTCATTGCTCTTCCAAATTGTAGACTTGCTTGTTTCTCAGTGCATTATAGTGATATGTCCAAAGTTGGCTGACACATATTAATCATTTTTGTCTAAGATATCACCGTATAGCTCCTTTCTTTTGTCACCATAACATACAGGATTTAAACCCAAATTCATTCACAGAAAGGGCTCAGCTTATTCTGATACTTAACCACATGCTATTGTCTGGTCAACTGTTCTAGGGAGGAGCCACAGTGTTTTAGGGAAGGCCATAGCCATTCAATTCAATTCAAATACAGATAGCCTGTAGGTTTTATTTGTCTATATTGGCAGCCCATTCTAAGTTTAACATACATATTTTAATTTCCTTTTTCTGGGTTGCTCTTTTTATTAAAAAAACATTATTTCTCAGCATGACTTGTTGAAATTGAAGCTATTACAAAAAGTGATGGGTCAGAGAAAGATTCTAGAAAAACAGCTTTCATTTTAACAGAGCAGATGCAACGGTTCATTATTTTCTACCAATTCAAGGATTGAGAGTTCACCTGGTAACTATTGTAAAATCCATTCTGTGTCATTACTACTGGTCAATTATCCACTTGCTAGTTAAGAAAGTTGACATTTTATAGCTAATGCCAAAATCAATCCGTTTAATCTACTGCCTTCCAAAGGCAAGGAAGATTATGTTGAGATAAAGTGCACTAACAAGGGTTTTCTGTTCATTGCATGGGTACACTGGTAATTTATTTTTTTAAGAAGACCCGATTCCTGTGAACAGAATAATATGTAAAACTTTGAAGTGCTCCTTTATGATTTTGTTTCCCACAATAGTTAAGTGTTCAATTTGTAAACAACGTTTTAAGTTCTTATCTCTGACCCATTGATTTATATGCAAATACTACTAGCTGAATATTTCTAAACTAGAAATCTTTACACACTACAGATTGAATCTTACTGGACATATGAAGTGTGCCATGGAAAACACATTCGTCAATACCATGAGGAAAAAGAAACTGGCCAGGTACAGTGTCTGATTTTATCAGCCTCTACTGTTACCAATTGTTAAGTGATTATATTGCTAACTTTTATGTATCTTCTGATTAAGCAGAAAGTTAATATTCAAGAATATTACCTTGGTGCCATGAGCACACCAGCCGATTCTGAGACCAAAGGTAAGAAATAATGTCCATCAGAAAGCACTGACTTTTCATTTATGTGGCACAGTATGTTCTTGTTGTAGTATGCTATTTGCAAACCAGTCAAAAAGTGAATTCTGTATGATGACAATTGGAATGAAAGGCTATTTTTGTTAAAGAAGCAACAATTTAAAAATAATCCTTTTTAGACCTGACTTTCAGATAATGTTCATAGCCAAAAATGTTTGGATTGTTCACTTCTGTTTAATCATTTATATCATCTCAATTCATGCTTGCGTTGTGTGACTTCAAATAACTACATCAACAACAACTTGCATTTATATAGCATCTTTAACATAGTAAAACATTGCAAGGCTCTTCACAGGAGCGTAATCAGACAAAAATTGACACAAGTCACAAGGAGACAATAGTACAAGTGACCAAACGCTTGGTCAAAGGTAGATTTGAGGCATGTCTTAATGGAGGAAAGAGAGGCGGAGAGGTTTAGGGTAGGAAATCCATAACTTGGGACCTAGTCGGCTAAAGGCACAGTCACCAGTGGTGGGGCAAAGGGAATGGGGGGATGCACAAGGTTAGAGGAACGTAAAATTCTTGAAGGGTTGTAGGCTTGGAGGAGGTTGCAGAGATGGGTTAGGGCAAGGCCAAGGCCATGGAGGGATTGTAAACTAACATGGAATCTGATGCTGCTTTTTGAGTATCAAAAAGAAATGTATAATTAATGTTGGTATGGTTCCACAAACCCAAACTCCAGTTTAACCCCATGCAACAGATTAACATTTTTTAATTCAATACTTTTATTTTTATACATTTTCATTCATTGCAGATTCATGAATCATGCTCTAAATATGCTTGAAGTGTCATACAAAAGCTATAGATCAGCAGAATGTGGAATGCAAAACAGATCTTTATAAAAACAATAATGGAAACATCATAAAGCCTAGTCCCTTTCCAGAACAGTATGGAAACTCTTATAATAGATTTGAAAGATGTGACGGACTGAAGTAACATTTGTACAGTTACCTAGTACCCTGTACCAGTGTTAACTTTTTCACTGGGATTAATTGGAGCAGCAGAAAAAAATGCTCACCTTCTCGAGCATTACATCAGTATATCTAAAATATCAACTAATAAGTGGAGGAAGGAGTGGAGTGAGTGTGTCTGATAAATAGCATTGCACTCAGGACAATAATAGTGACATTAATATGGACTTTTCTGCAGTTGGCTTTTTAACGGGAGCAAAGTCCTAAGGGAGAGTTTGTCTTGTCAGTTATGAGTAAAATTATGTATGAACGATTGGTGAACATTCAAATGTATTTCAAACATTCTAGATTTCCGTTTCTTTGTCTAGATTCCACTGCAGAACAGCCTGAAGAATCTGAAGCTGAGAAATTGAAAGTAAGTAGAACGAAGCCTTGCTGTAATCATCTCTTTCCACATTTTTCAAGGATAATTCAGATCTCTTGCTGTAGTTTAAATACAAAATTATGTTGGGTTAAGAAAGCACTTGCATTTATATAGCACCGTTCCTGTCTTCAGGATGCCTGCCCCAAAGCACTTTATAGCCAAATTATAATTTCTTTGAAGTGTGGTTGGCCACTGTTCTTGAAGTTAGGTAATGGAAATAATTTCATAAAATGTTAAGATTTGAATCTTGGAAATTATTAACAATTTGAATGAATTGCATCTTAAATGTCATCTTATTGTCCATATATTATAACTCCACACTCACTATTAATACTGTAAGTCTGTAGTTTTGAGTTAGCTGAAATCTCACCACTAGATGGCACTATTAATAGGAAATAAGGAAGTTATGCAGTACTGCAGTGCTGAAGTCTTTGTGTGCAACTTTTGCAAGCAATAATGTATCACCTGTAAACCTTAGAAATCTTAATTTTTAAAAAGCTATCAGGTTGTACCATGAATGTCAGTTCTTTGTGGTAAATTGTGAAATTATCATGGTATTGGAGGCAACAGATGGGCCATATCTTTTTTTTCTCAAACAAAATCTGAATTTCTCTCCGAATTGCTGGAGGTATTTTGCAATTGCAATTAGGCAACATGCGATTTTTAGCTCACTCAGGAAATGTTGGCTGGCTTTTGAGGGAGGAAGTAAATACAACTTTTAAAGAGTGGAATTTGTCATCACTCATTCTGGCCACCTTATTGTAAATAGAATCCTGTGCACATGTTTTAAAATGAGAATCCAAGGGTAGCACCCTGTGCTGCCATTTTCCAAATAAAACTTATTACTTTAGTCATAAAATGTTTGTTCAAAACATTTTTGATTTCTGTACTGGTCAGAGTAAAATAATACAGGTTGTACCTCTCTAGTCTGGGATTCTTTCACCCAGAAACATCAGTGGTTCAGCAATAGTTGGGCCTATGGGAGAGGAGCATTTCTTTTTTTTAAAGTTTTGATCGGCTGTAATGGCTGATCAGTCAGTGTGTTTGGCGATCGGCTGGGGGCGTCTGTCTGTCTGTCTGTCTGTCAGTGAGTGCATGCTTGGCTGCTGGGGGAGCGGTCCACAGGCTGCTTGTGGCACGTACTCACACATACAGGAGCCTGGGTGCTGACCACTGGTACCGGTAAGCGAGACCTCCCATGGTTCAGGAAATTCTCTGTTCCGGCACCGGTCAGATCCCAAGGGTGCCGGACTGGAGAGGTACAACTGTAGTATGTTTGACCAAATTAAGCACGAGAAAGAGACTGAACTACACACTCCAAATTTACCAAATACAGTGAAGACCAGTTAAGTGCCCATGTTTTTCCAAATCCAGACTATTGCTATTATATCAATGTTAAATATTTTGTTTAAATGCACAATGCTTTAAAGAACATACCATTTGATTGTACAGGTTTTCACAGCGGCTGATTGATTCACTGGCCTTAGTTCACAGATTCTAGTTTCACAGCCTGTTGTCCCACACAGACACAATTGGAATTTTAATTCCCCAAAAAAACAGGTGGGTTTGGGTCGGATGGGAAGTTAAAGTGTAAAAAGTCTAAAAGTGTAAAAATCCCAACCCGCTCACTTCCGGTTATAATGCGGGTGGCCAACCAACCCAGGAGGTGGGCTGTTCATTTAAATATTATAATGAGGCTGCCATAACTCAGATTTAACCTCCATTTTGAATTTAACTTTAGCTGGTTGGGTTTTGCAGGCCTCTTGAAACCTGCTAATTATAGTAAGGGGAGGACTGCTAGATCCAGGAAGCAAGTGCCTTTACACTTACCTCCTAGATCCAGCATCCCTGCCTAACCCACCTCCCATGATCGGAGACCCTTCCCCCGCTGCTGCTTACAGTTCCCCGATCTATTGCTCCCGACCATCCATTTGTTGCCGACTTCCTCCGCCTGCTCCTCCAGCCCTTCCTGTGTTCTTCTGGCTCCCACACGATTCCTCTTCTCTGTGACCTAGTGTCACAGGCCACCTGCCTGGAGCCACCCAACCCCTCAATCTGTCTGGCTGCGGGTGGGAAACATGGGTGTCCCGTGCAAATCGGGTCTTGCTGTTAAATTCAGCAGAGCTTGTGGGTTTCCCGATCGTTTCGGAGCCCTCACACTCCACTCCCAATCCACCTCCCCATTAACATTCAGGCCATATTTCAAACATTTTAACACACAACAATCAAAGGTAGAGCCACCTGGCAAACTGGTTATCATGAATTGTTCTGCTGAATTGCTGAATAAGCGAGTGAATTCCACTCTCTGAAAAATGTTCCCTGATGGTGGAAAAAAGTGGATGTCTGAGGCTGGGTTATGCTCATTTCTATAAAAGCAAGATTCTCAACACATGCACACAAACTAGAAACCATTTGCCATTAATGGAAATTTCTCACTATTCCTCGATCTTTTGCACACTGTATAAAGATCAGTCTGTTCAATCTAAGAAATGGATTGAGGAAGAATTTGAAAAATGTCATTAGTTTCTTGCAAGCAGCAATTTTGCAAGAACTGAATCAACAAGACAATATATCTTGACCGTACTTCAAAAAATCCTGTTTGAAACTCCCTAATTAGCAATGTGGAATAAGTGTATTTTATCTTGTTAATACTGATCAATCAGCTCACTTGCTGTTGTAAACTTCCACTCACTGATGTGGAATCTATTAAAATAAAAGTTTGATTAAATCTTCAGCCTGGTTTTTGCACACCTTTTGCTGCCAAAAACAATGTGTATTTAAGTAGCATCGCTGTAGCTGCTTGCTTACTTCCTTCTGGGTAATCGCTCCTCTTAATTTGAAGTTACTTTATTCAATTTTTTGTTTGTTTTATAAATCACTGAATTTAAATTACAGAATAATTCAGGTTTTTGAGCAAAGAATGACTGATTTACTGGTAGTAGGCCATACCTATAATTTCACCATACTTTTTTAATTCATCTAAAGTCCCACTTAGTTATGTTGTTTAATTCAAATTACTTGATAATTTAATATAATTTCTTGCACTAAAGAATTGAATTAAGCAATGTAAATAATGTAGAAAAGTGGGAATTATATGATTAAAAATTCACATTATCATGGGGCACTGGCACCAGTACTGTGAAAAGAGGGAGCTGTTCCTTTGGGACGGACTTCACTTAATGCGGACCTGGACCACTGACCTGGTGAATCCAATAACTAGGACAGTACATAGGGTTTTAAACTAATGAGGAGGGAGGGTTCAGATCAGGATAAATTTATACGTCTTAAGAGAAAAGTCAAGGCTGTAGAGCAGGGTAGCGATTTCAGTAAAATCAAGCAGATTGTGTTAGGAAGGGACAGAGAGTTTAATAACCGTACTAGGACAATAGCAAATAACGCCACCCCAGGTAAAAAGTTAAAGGAACTAAATCTGAATGTACAAAGCATTCATAACAAGATAGATGAATTAATGGCACAAATAGAGATAAATGGGTTTGATCTAGTAGCCATTACTGAGATGTGGTTGCAGGGTAGCCAAGGTTGGGTACTAAATATTCCAGGGTACTTAACTTTTTAAAAAAAGATAGGTAAAATGGGAAAAGAGGTAGGGTAGCCCTGATGATAAAGGCAGTATGGAGGAAGGATATTAGCCAGTAAATTGGGATGTTGATTCAGTATGGTGGAGCTACAAAATAACAAAGGATAGAAAACATTGGCGGGAGTAGTTTATAGACTCTTTCTCCACCCCCCCCCCCCCCCCCCCCCCCCCCTTAACAGTAATCAGGAAATTAGAGGAGCATGTAACAAGGCTAATGAAATAATCGTGGGAGACTTTAATCTTATAGTCTGGGCAAATTAAATTGGCAAAAGTAGCTTGGAGGACAAGTTCATGGAATGCATTCAAGACAGTTTTCCAGAACAATATATCAAGGAACCAACCAGGGAACAAGCTGTTTTAGATTTAGTAGTGTGTAATGAGATAGGATTAATTAGTAATCTTATAGTAAACGATCCTCTGAGGAAGATTGATCATAATATGATAGAATTCCATATTAAGTTTGAAAGTGATGTGGTTAACAACAACAGCTTGCATTTATATAGCGTCTTTAACATAGTGAAACGTCCCAAGGTGTTTCACGAGAGTATTATGAGATTTAAACAATTTGATATCGAGCTGCACAGGTAGAAATTAGCGCAGATAACCAAAAGCTTGGTCAAAGAGGTATGTTTTAAGGAACCCCATGAAGGAGGAAAGAGAGGCAGAGAGGTTTAGGAAGGGAGTTCCAGAGCTTTGGGCCGAGGCAACAGAAGGCACGGCCACCAGTGGTTGAGTGATTACAATCAGGGATGCTGAAGAGGGCAGAATTAGAGAAGCACAGACATCTCGGGGGGCGGGTTGGAGGAGATTAGAGATAGGAAGAGGCGAGGCCATGGAGGGATTTGAAAATAAGAATGAGAATTTTGAAATCGAGGTGTTGTTTAACCGGAAACCAATGTAGGTCAACGGGCAGAGGGGTGATGGGTGAGCTGGACTTGGTGCTAGTTAGGACACGGACAGCCAAGTTTTGGATCACACCTAGTTTACATAGGGTAGAATATGGGAGGCCAGCCAGGAGTGTGTTGGAATAGTGAAGTATCAAGGCATGGATGAGGACTTCCAACAGCGGATGAGCTGAGGCAAGGGTGGAAACGGGCGATGTTACGGAGGTGAAAATAGGAGGTCTTTGTTATGCTGCGGAAATGTGGTCAAAAGCTCATTTCAGGGTCAAATATAACACCAAGGTTGCGAACAGTCTGGTTCAGCCTCAGACAGAAGTTGGGGAGAGGGATGGAGTCAGTGGCTAGGGAACGGAGTTTGTGGCAGGGACCGAAAATAATGGCTTCGATCTTCCCAATATTCAATTGGGGAAAATTTCTGCTTGTCCATAACTGGAAGTCCGAAACTAGGGCCTTAACTTTAAACAAAGCCAGTTACGGAGGTATGAGGGGAGATTTGGCTGAGGTAGATTGGGAAATTAGATTAAAGAACATGATGTAGAAAAGCAATGGCAAAGATTTAAAGAATTCAGAATTATCAATGAATATACATTCTTAAGGAATAAAAACTCCTCTGGAAAACTGGTACAGCCATGGTAACTAGAGAAGTTAGGGATAGTATTTGTTTTTTTAATATCGTATTAGATTAAAAGAAGAAGCTTACAATGTTGCCAAAAAGAGTAGTAAGCCTGAGGTTTGAGAGGGTTTTCAAATCAGCAAAGGATGATCCAAGAAATAGAGGTAGAAAATAGCAGATGAGAGTAAATTAACAAGCAATATAAAAACAGATTGTAAGAGCTTTTACTAGTATGTAAAAAGCAAGAGATTAGTGAAAATAACTGTGGGTCCCTTACAGGCAGAGACAGGAGAAATTATAGCGGGGTACAAGGAAATGGCAGAGACGTTAAACAAATATTTTCTGTCTGCCTTCACAGTAGAAGACACGAAGAACATACCGGAAAATTGTGGGGAACCAAGGGTCTAATGAGAGTGAGGAACTTAAATTCATATTTATAAAGAAACTATTTATAAAGAACAAGTACTGGAGAAATTAATGGGATAAAAGCCAGCAAATCCCCAGGACCTGATGGCCTACACCCTAGGGTTTTAAGAGATGGCTACAGAGATAGTGGATGCATTGGTTTTGATCTTCCAGAATTCCCTAGATTCTAGAATAATCCCCGTGGATTGGAAGGTAGCAAATTGTAATCCTGCCGTTCAAAAAAGGAGGAAGAAAAAACAGTGAACAATAGGGCAATTAGCCTGACATCAGTAGTAGGGAAAATGCTAAAATCTGTTATTAAGGATATGGTAATGGGGCACTTGGAAAATCATAAAGGACCAGAAATTCCGCTTTCTCCTTCCCGTGGGCGTTCGACTAGATATTAGAGAAAACATATGCACCTACCTGAAGCTCGACTTTCCGATGCACAGGCCTCCTCTTGCTGCGCGTCGCAGCGCGTGCACATAGGGACGCACAGGCCTGGAGCTGGAGTCACATGGCCCTGGGCAGCCAATCAGGTATAGTATATTCTCATTCATAGTAATAGGAGTTTCGTAAGTTCAAAACTCCTATTACTATGAATGAGAACCCCCCCCCAACACCCAAAACACTAATAAAAAAAAAAGAAAATATACATTACATATTTAAGATTCATTTAAAATAGTTATTAATTTCTTTTAAAAAAAAATTGGGAAAATATTTTTTTTATAAGTTTTTAAAAAAATTATGCCTTAAAATAATTGTGGAGAGGGTTTTAACATTAAAATATGTTTCATAACTTTTATTTTTATAAGTTTTTAAAAAATTTGCGCCTGTAAAAATAGACTATGCACCTGCTTTTTCAGCCGCAAGATTTTTGAGGACATTTGTAAGCGTAAATATTGCAAATTTGCACTTACAAATGCTCTCGCTCCCGATATGCGCGAGATCTGTCAAGCTAGAAACTTGACAGATCGGAAAAGCCGGTTTTCAATGCATGCACAATGCGTGCTGAAAACCGGCTTTTCCGATGCCTTCCTGGGTCTGTAGAAACTTCGTACGGGCCCGGGACGTCGGAATTTCAGGCTCGATATGATTCGACAGAGTCAACATGGTTTTATGACCGGGAAATCGAACTGTGACAAATCTATTAGTTTTTTGAGGTTGTGACAAGCAGGGTAGATAAGGGGGAACCCAGTGGATGTAGTATATTTGGATAAGATTTTCAGGAAACCATTTAATAAGGTGCTACACAAGATTATCGTTCATGGGATTGGGGGGTAATATATTAGCATAGATTGAGAAGAGATCAACGGACAGAAAACAGAGTAGGAATAAACAGGTCATTTTCAGAATGGCAGTGTGTAACTAATGGAGTGCTGCAAGGATCAGTGCTTGGGCCCCAGCTATTTACAATGCATATCAATAACTTAGATGAGGGGACCAAGTGTAATATGTCCAAGTTTGCTGACTATGCAAAGCTAGGTGGGAAATTGAGGACGCAAAGAGGCTGCAAAGGGATATTGACCGGTGAAGTGATTGGGCAAGAAAGTGGCAGATGGAGTATAATGTGGGGAAGTGTGAAAGTATCCACTTTGGTAGGAAGAATGAAAACTCAAAATATGTTTGTAACTATGAGAGACTAATAAATGTTATTATTCAGAGTGATTTGAGGGGTCCTTGTATACGAATCACAAAGTTAACATCCAGGTACAGCAAGCAATTAGGAAGGCAAGTGGTATGTTGGCGTTTATTGCAAGTGGCTTGGAGTATAAGAGTAATAAAGTCTTGCTGCAATTATATAAAGCTTTGATGAGACCACACCTGAAGTACTGTGTACAGTTTTGGTTTTCTTACCTAAGAAAGAATATACTTGCCCTGGAGGAGGTGCAACAAAGGTTCACTAGATTGATTCATAGAAAATAGGTGCAGGAGTAGGCCATTCGGCCCTTCGAGCCTGCACCGCCATTCAATGAGTTCATGGCTGAACATGCACCTTCAGTACCCCATTCCTGCTTTCTCGCCATACCCCTTGATCCCCCGAGTAGTAAGGACTACATCTAACTCCCTTTTGAATATATTTAGTGAATTGGCCTCAACAACTTTCTGTGGTAGAGAATTCCACAGGTTCACCACTCTCTCTGGGTGAAGAAGTTTCTCCTCATCTCGGTCCTAAATGGCTTACCCCTTATCCTTAGACTGTGACCCCTGGTTCTGGACTTCCCCAACATTGGGAACATTCTTCCTGCATCTAACCTGTCTAAACCCGTCAGAAATTTAAACGTTTCTATGAGATCGCCTCTCATTCTTCTGAACTCCAGTGAATACAAGCCCAGTTGATCCAGTCTTTCTTGATATGTCAGTCCCGCCATCCCGGGAATCAGTCTGGTGAACCTTCGCTGCTCTCCCTCAATAGCAAGAATGTCCTTCCTCAAGTTAGGAGACCAAAACTGTACACAATGCTCCAGGTGTGGCCTCACCAAGGCCCTGTACAACTGTAGTAACACCTCCCTGCCCCTGTACTCAAATCCCCTCGCTATGAAGGTCAACATGCCATTTGCCTTCTTAACCGCCTGCTGTACCTGCATGCCAACCTTCAATGACTGATGTACCATGACACCCAGGTCTCGTTGCACCTCCCCTTTTCCTAATCTGTCACCATTCAGATAATAGTCTGTCTCTCTGTTTTTACAACCAAAGTTGATAACCTCACATTTATCCACATTATACTTCATCTGCCATGCATTGGCCCACTCACCTAACCTATCCAAGTCACTCTGCAGCCTCATAGCATCCTCCTCGCAGCTCACACTGCCACCCAACTTAGTGTCATCCGCAAATTTGGAGATACTACATTTAATCCCCTCATCTAAATCATTAATGTATATTGTAAATAGCTGGGACCCCAGCACAGAACCTTGCGGTACCCCACTAGTCACTGCCTGCCATTCTGAAAAGTACGCATTTACTCCTACTCTTTGCTTCCTGTCTGCCAACCAGTTCTCAATCCATGTCAGCACACTACCCCCAATCCCATGTGCTTTAACTTTGCACATTACTCTTTTGTGTGGGACCTTGTCGAAAGCCTTCTGAAAGTCCAAATACACCACATCAACTGGGATGGGAGGGCTATCCTATGAGGAAAGATTGAGTAGAATGAGCCTATATTCTCTGGCATTTAGAAGAATAAGAGGTGATCTCATTGAAACGTATAAAATTCTTAGAGGGCTTGACAGGATAAATGCTGAGAGTTTGTTTCCCTTGGCTGGGGAGTCTAGAAATAGGATTTCATGATTGAAGATAGCAGGCCAGATAAAAAGATGGTTAAGAAGGCATATGGAATGCTTGCCTTTATTAGTCAAGGCATGGAATACAAGAGCAAGGAGATTATGCTTGAACTGTATAAAACACTGGTTAGGCTGCAGCTGGAGTACTCTGTGCAGTTCTGGTCACCACATCACAGGAAAGATGTGATTGCACTGGAAAGGGTGCAGAGGAGATTTACAAGAATGTTGCCTGGACTGGAGAATTTTGGCTATGAGGAAAGATTGGAGATGCTGGGTCTGTTTTCTTTGGAATCAAGGAGACTAAGGGGAGACCTGATTGAGATGTATAAAATTATGAGGGCCTGGATTGAGTGGATAGGAAGGACCTGTTTTCCTTGGCAAAGGGGTCAACAACCAGGGAGCATAGATTTAAAGTAATTGCGGGGTGGTTTAGAGGAGATATGAGAGGAAATTTCTCACCCAGAGGGTGGAACTCACTGCCTGAAAGGGTGGTAGAGGCAGAAACCTTCACCACATTTAAAAAATTACTTGATGTGCACTTAAAGTGCCGTAACCTACAGGGCTATGGACCAAGAGCTGGAAAGTGGGATTAGGCAGAATAGCTCTTGGTCGGCAAGCGTGGACACGATGGGCCGAAATGGCCTCCTTCCGTGCTGTAAATTTCTATGATTGAGATCGATTTTGTCCACAAAGGGTATCCAGGGATATGGGGATCGAGCGGGAAAGTGAAGTTGTTATAGAAGTTCAGTCATGACCTAATTGAATGGCGGAGCAGGCTTGAGGGGCGCATGTTCTATTCCTGGTCCTATTTCTTATGTTATTAGATCATTTAAATTAAGTGATTGAATTCAGTGAAATATAATATAATAAACGAATACAAAGCTTTGACTTTCACTTTTTAACTGTAGATTGTATAATAATTTCTAATAAAGTTCCTTTTCGGACCAGATGTGAGCTTTACAAGATTTCGGAATTTGAATTTATGTTGGCAATTTTATACAAGGGTCTATTTATTTTTTAATCTCATGTTAATGTTTTCTTGCATCCTCCAAAAACTAGTGTGTAAATGATGAAAATTGGTTATCCTCTTTATATATAGTGTGATGGAGAAAAAGAGTGTCACATTTTTGATAGTGATGTATGTTCCTGTATTCAGTGTTGTGGATGTTTCCTCCTTCGTTATTAAAAACTAACGCTAAATCCTGTCTAGAGTTGTTGAAAGTGAAATGTACTAATCTGGCAATTATTTTATTTTAAGGTTCACACCAAAAACATAGAAGGGCAGATCACTCCGTATTTCCCAGTAATAATGGGAAATGGAACACCTTGCAGCTTAAAACACAACAAACCAAGAGTCACCACTGTAATGTATGTCTGCCACCCTGAAGCCAAACATGAGATCCTCTCCGTTGCTGAAGTCACCACCTGCGAATATGAATTAGTAATCTTGACCCCACTATTGTGCAGCCATCCTAAATACAGGTAAAATAGCCAACTTGTAGTCTTTAAAATCTCTTTGCACAATATAAATGACACATAATTATAATGTCAGTAGTTTAAAGGTAATCTATTCTAACCTCATTTTGTAATAATACACTTAATAATTTGATGCCACATGTGAGTGTTAACTTTGTATTTATTTTACATAGATTTAAATCCTCACCAGTTAATGACATATTTTGCCAGTCAGTACATGGCTCACCATTAAGGCCTCAAAGTCTTGAACAGCTAGATAAACAGCAAGAAGATATGATGAAACCACCTTTCGCTACCCAAAGAGCCAACGAGGTAACTGTCTATACTAAATTGAATTTTTTAAAGGTCTCACAAATAGCTAAGGAAACCTAATCAGTCCCTAGCTATTTTCCACGTAACTTAGTTTCATTTTATTTTGGAAATATAAACACTTTGTATTTTATTACCTGTTTTAAAAATAAGTTCATTTGAGCATATGACCATAAAAGGTTAATGGTACTTTTACCTTTGGTCATTTACCTTTACTATCAAAACATTTGCTTTTAAATGAGTTGGCAGCTAAAAAAATTTTTTGAAACGATCATCTGTTCTGTAACTACCAAATGTAACTACCGAAGTAATTACATCTTCAGATTCTGTGTTGTCTAAAATTGGTGTAAGTAATTAACAATTTTGTTGTGAGAATTCTGAGTTTCAGTAACTGAATTAGGATTTATTGCACGTGATTAAAGTGCTGAGTAAAATAGATTTATTTTGGGGTCTCTATCTATTGTAGAACTCCAGCTGAGCATGTGACCCCCCTTCAATTACTTGCATTTTTCTTTCTCCATTTTTGAAAAAATCGCTGCAGTTTAGTGCCTCCTCCCTGATACCCGTCAACATCAGGGGTTTCAGGATGAACTCACTTCATACTATGGTTTGGCATAATATGATCAAACATCATAGCTGCTGAAGCTATCGTTTTTTTCCTTTACTTATGCATATTAATAACAATATCAAAATATCAACATTGGTATTTATCTCTGAGGTTTGAGTGCTTTACAACTAAATTATTTCAAACTTATGAATATTAAGAGTTGAAGCTATGTAATGTACAGTAACATAGAAACATAGAAAATAGGTGCAGGAGTAGGCCATTCGGCCCTTCAAGCCTGCACCACCATTCAATAAGATCATGGCTGATCATTCCCTCAGTACCCCTTTCCTGCTTTCTCTCCATACCCCTTGATCCCTTTAGCCGTAAGGGCCATATCTAACTCCCTCTTGAATATATCCAATGAACTGGCATCAACAACTCTCTGTGGTAGGGAATTCCACAGGTTAACAACTCTCTGACTGAAGAAGTTTCTCCTCATCTCAGTCCTAAATGGCCTACCCCTTATCGTAAGACTGTGTCCTCTGGTTCTGGACTTCCCCAACATCGGGAACATTCTTCCTGCATCTAAGCTGTCCAGTCCCATCAGAATCTTGTAAGTTTCTATGAGATCCCCTCTCATCCTTCTAAACTCCAATGTATAAAGGCCCAGTTGATCCAGTCTCTCCTCATATGTCAGTTCTGCCATCCCGGGAATCAGTCTGGTGAACCTTTGCTGCATTCCCTCAATAGCAAGAACGTCCTTCCTCAGATTAGGAGACCAAAACTGAACACAATATTCCAGGTGAGGCCTCACCAAGGCTCTGTACAACTGCAGTAAGATCTCCCTGCTCCTATACTCAAATCCCCTCGATATCAAGGCCTAGATTTGCCGCCTTCACCGCCTGCTGTAACTGTATGCCAACTTTCAATGACTGATGAACCATGCCAGGTCTCGTTGCACCTTCCCCTGCCGCCATTCAGATGATAATCTGCCTTCGTGTTTTTACCACCAAAGCGGATAACCTCACATTTATCCACATTATACTGCATCTGCCATGCATTTGCCCACTCACCTAACCTGTCCAAGTCACCCTGCAGTCTTTTAGCGTCCTCCTCACAGCTCACATCGCCACCCAGTTTAGCAAACTTGGAGATATTACACTCAATTCCTTCATCTAAATCATTAATGTATATTGTAAAGAGCTGGGGTCCCAGCACTGAGCCCTGTGGCAACCCACTAGTCACTGCCTGCCATTCTGAAAAGGACCCATTTATCCCGACTCTCTGCTTCCTGTCTGCCAACCAGTTCTCTATCCACGTCAGTACATTACCCCCAATACCATGTGCTTTGATTTTGCACACCAATCTCTTGTGTGGGACCTTGTCAAAAGCCTTTTGAAAGTCCAAATACACCACATCCACTGGTTCTCCCTTGTCCACTCTACTAGTTACATCCTCAAAAAAATTCCAAAAGATTTGTCAAGCATGATTTCTTGGACCGATCCTGTCACTGCTTTCCAAATGCGCTGCTATTTCATCTTTAATAATTGATTCCAATATTTTCCCCACTACTGATGTCAGGCTAACCGGTCTATAATTGCCCATTTTCTCTCTCCCTCCTTTTTTAAATAGTGGTGTTACATTAGCTACCCTCCAGTCCCTATGGACTGATCCAGAGTCGATAGACTGTTGGAAAATGATCACCAATGTATCCACTATTTCTATGGCCACTTCCTTAAGTACTCTGGGATGCAGACTATCAGGCCCCGGGGATTTATCGGCCTTCAATCCCATCAATTTCCCTAACACAATTTCCCGCTTTATAAGGATATCCTTCAGTTCCTCCTTTTCACTAGACCCTCGGTCCCCTAGTATTTCTGGAAGGTTATTTGTATCTTCCTTCATGAAAACAGAACCAAAATATTTGTTTAACTGGTCCGCCATTTCTTTGCTCCCCATTATAAATTCACCTGAATCTGACTGCAAGGGACCTATGTTTGTTTTCACTAATCTTTTTCTCTTCACATCTATAGAAGCTTTTGCAATCAGTTTTTATGTTCCCAGCAAGCTTCCTCTCATACTCTATTTCCCCCCTCCTAATTAAACCCTTTGCCCTCCTGCTGTATTACAAAATTCTCCCAGTCCTCAGGTTTTCTGCTTTTTCTGGTGAATTTATATACCTTTTCCTTGGAGTTAACACTATCCTTAATTTCCCTTGTTAGCCACGGTTGAGCCACCTTTCCCATTCTATTTTTACTCCAGACAGGGGTGTACAATTGTTGAAGTTCATCCATGTGATCTTTAAATGTTTGCCATTGCCTATCCACCATCAACCCTTCAAGTATCATTTGCCAGTCTATTCTAGCCAATTCACGTCTCATACCATTGAAGTTACCTTTCCCCAAGTTCAGGACTCTCGTCTCTGAATTAACTGTGTCACTCTCCATCTCAATAAAGAATTCTACCATATTATGGTCACTCTTCCCCAAGGGGCCTCGCACAACAAGATTGTTAATTAGTCCTTTCTCATTACACATCACCCAGTCTAGGATGGCCAGCTCTCTGGCTGGTTCCTCGACATATTGGTCTGGAAAACCATCCCTATAATCCTCCTCCACCGCATTGCTACTAGTTTGGTTAGCCCAGTCAATATGTAAATTAAAGTCGCCCATGATAACTGCTATACCTTTATTGCACGCATCCCTAATTTCTTGTTTGATGCTGTCCCCATCCTCATTACTACTGTTTGGTGGTCTGTACACAACTCCCACTAGCGTCTTCTGCCCTTCGGTATTCCGTAGCTCCACCCATACAGGTTCCACATCATCCAAGCTAATATCCTTCCTTACTATTGCATTAATTTCCTCTTTAACCAGCAATGCCACCCCACCTCCTTTTCCTTTCTGTCTATCCTTCCTAAATGTTGAATATCCCTGGATGTTGAGTTCCCAGCCTTGGTCACCCTGGAGCCATGTCTCTGTGATGCCAATTACATCATATCCATTAATGCTATCTGTGCAGTTAATTCGTCCACCTTATTACGAATACTCCTCGCATTGAGGCACAGAGCCTTCAGGCTTGTCTTTTTAACACCCTTTGCCCCTTTAGAATTTTGCTGTAATGTGGCCCTTTTTGCTTTTTGCCTTGGGTTTCTCTGCCCTCCACTTTTACTTTTTTTCTTTCTATATTTTACTTCTGCCCCCATTCTAATTCCCTCTGCCTCCCTGCATAGGTTCCCATCCCCCTGCCATATTAGTTTAACCCCATCCCCAAGAGCACTAGCAAACACTCCCCCTAGGACATTGGTTCCGGTCCTGCTCAGGTGCAGACCGTCCGGTTTGTACTGGTCCCACCTCCCCCAGAACCGGTTCCAATCTCCCAGGAATTTGAATCCCTCCCTTCTGCACCACTCCTCAAGCCATGTATTCATCTGAGCTATCCTGCGATTCCTACTCTGACTTGCACGTGGCACTGGTAGCAATCCTGAGATTGCTATTTTTGAGGTCCTACTTTTTAATTTAGCTCCTAGCTCCCTAAATTCGTCTCGTAGGACCTTATCCCGTTTTTTACCTATATCGTTGGTACCTATATGCACCACGACAACTGGCTGTTTACCCTCCCCCCTTCAAAATGTCCTGCATCCGCTCCGAGATATCCTTGACCCTTGCACCAGGGAGGCAACACACATTCCTGGAGTCTAGGTTGCGGCTGCAGAAACGTCTATCTATTCCCCTTACAATAGAATCCCCTATCACCATAGCTCTCCCGCTCTTTTTCCGGCCCTCCTGTGCAGCAGAGCCACCCATAGTGCCATGGGCTTGGCTGTTGCTGCCCTCCCCTGCTGAGTCATCCTCCTCAACAGTACCCAAAGTGGTGTATCTGTTTTGCAGGGGGATGACCGCAGGGGACCCCTGCACTATCTTCCTTCCACTGCTCTTCCTGTTGGTCACCCATCCCCTATATTGCTGTGTAACCTTTACCTGCAGTAAGACCAACTCACCTAAATGTGATATTCACGTCATTCTCAGCATCGTGTATGCTCCAGAGTGAATCCACCCTCAGCTCCAATGCCACAACACGGTCTGTCAGGAGCTGCAGCCGATGCACTTCCCGCATATGTAGTCGTCAGGGACATTATTCCAGGAGCTATTAATCAGATGCAACTTCTAAAATATGTTTGGCTGTTTCCTGTGAGCTTTGTCAGTGCTCCACTCAGAATTTGTTTTCATAAGTAATTTCAGATCTTCCTTCTATGTAACTTTCAAATAAGCAGCAGACTAATTTCCATACTGAACTTGAGAAGTAAGTGGACCTATTATTTTGAAAGTAGCGCTCATGCATTTGAATTAATGACATTTGAAAATGGTTTTCATTATTGAATTAATAATAGGAAATAGACGCAACATCCACAAGAGATGAAAAGTTTTCATCCCACAAGTCTATCAGTGTTGGTGGACAACAGCCAGTTGCTGTAGGAACTACTCACATCTCTAAACTGACTGATGAACAGCTCATTCAGGAATTTCTAAGTGGCTCCTATTGTTTCCATGGGGTAAGATTCTAGCCCTTCCCTGGTATTTTTCAAGGATAATAAAAATACTAATGATTAAATTACAGATCACATCATTAAATATAAAATTAAGTCATTTGGATGAAAATTTATGCCTTTGGAAAATAAAGCTAGAAGTTAATGATAAGTATTTTAATAGTTGAGTTCAATGTAAAATTATAAAAGGATAACCAGTCAAAGATAAAAGTGCTGGAATGGAAATGGGCAACGTTTCCTGAGATAGGAATGAATCTAGCTCAAATTAATTGGGTAGCAAAGTTGGTAGTTGAGCCGACAGATCAATCGTGTGAAATGTTCAAATATGACATGGGTAAAATACAAAATAAATACATTCATGTAAGATAAAACGCTAAAAGGATAGAGTTCCTTGGATAAATGGAGAGATTAAAAATAAATGAAACTTGGAAAGGAGGCATATGATAAAACCAGAACTAACAATACTAAGGTAATCCTGAGGAATATAGAAACTGTTGTGGGGGTGAAAAGGGAGATTGAGAGAGAATAAGAACAAAGGTTTCCAGATGATGTAAAAGGAAATAGTAAGGGTGTTTATAAGCTAATATAAAACATAAAAGAATAGATTAGATGGTAAGATTGTTTAGGGATGAAGATGGAAAAAAATTGTGTGAAAGTATGGTGGAGGTATTAAATATTTTGCATCAGTATTTACAGATGATGATGGAAGTGAGAATGTAGGTGTACAAGAGGAGACGAGGAAAACTTTTCAGAATAACTAATAAAAATGGCATTAGGTTTTAAAAATGAGCATAGTTCAAAGTGGATAACTCATCAGGTCCCAGTGGCATGCACCCTGGACTGTTGAAATAAGTCAAAAAGGAGATAACTGAGGCCACAGTTTTTCATACTTTCTTAAGTAAAATTGTGCCAGGGAATAGCAGGGTATCCAGTGCAATATTGTTCTCAAGAAGGGAGGGAAGGATTAACTGAACAATTCTAAATTAGTTAGCCCAACACCAGTTGTTGGTAAACTGTTGGTTTCGATAATCCGAGATCAAAGTAGTGATTGTAACACACGAACTTACCATTTCTGTTGTGGACTGAGTGGCACATCTTCAGAAATGCTAACATTTGCTATTTCTCTAGTTTGGCTGTCCATTCTCAATGTGTATTTTGTTACATTATTCAATGTTGAAATGCCACAAAACCGAAATAATTTGCTTCAATCTGTTGTAGGGTGTGGGATGGTGGAAATACGAATTCTGCTATGGTAAGCATGTGCAGCAGTATCATGAGGTATGTATAGCTGAAAATACATTAATTTCATTTTCAATACAAATGCATTTTTACAGTTTTTAATTTGTGTTGAGATTACATCTGACAAGAATCTTAATTATTTTGAAACTAAAGTCAAAACTTGTAACCAGCAAGACATGAGGACTGTATAGCTTATTTGTCAGTAACTTCATTATCCCTAACTTAAAATTTACACAACAATTTATGTTGGAAGAAAGTTACTTGCTGATTACATATGTAGGTCCAGATGATTAATCCAAGCACACTGGACTTTACAAATGGAAGTCATTGGCATTATACAAGTGCAGCGCCTAAAATCCGGAACTCTCGGGACCAAGGCTGTTCCGTTTTCTGGATTTTCGATTTGCTTTCTGACGTCCCGAATCCAGAAACACCTGAGCCCAGGTTTGGGTGTTTCCGGATTTCGTAATGTCAGAAGGGGAGGGGGAGGCGGGGGGCATTCCCGCCGAGGAGCTGTTCAGGCTGTCTGGCCCCGCCGAGGAGGATGTCGTTGGGCAGGCCAGTATTGCCGAGGAGGCGGGCTGGCCAGGAGGCCCTGAGGTAAGGACGGCGAGGCGAGGCCTGAAGTCGGGCAGCGATGAAGACCCTGCCGACTTGGGGCCCCAAGTCCGGATTCCAGAACATTTTCCGGATTCTGGACGACCCTGCCACCGATCGTCCCGAAGCCTGGATTCTGGAACTTCGGATTCTCGATGCTGCACCTGTACTACATTTTAGTGAAATTTTGGGCTAGAAATTGTGGTCAGAGGCGTGCCTCTCGTGTACGCCTCCGACCCGCGAAAGCATTACTAAATACCTACTGGTGGCCAGGCTGCAAAAACATGACCTCCGGCATCGAGGCGGAGGCAGCGTAATGACCAACGGATCCCATGGACACAGGTGGTGTGGAAGCGTACCTGGGATCGTGTGGAAGCGTACCTGGGATCACGTGGACCCGATCCTTCAATCAATAAGCAGAATTCCATTTCAATCATTAACGAAGGGAATCCCCTCATGAAGTGCAATGGAATCCCCAAATCTAATAATTATACCATGTACAGAATTCGAATTTTATTCAGAATTACTTTCATTCCATCAACTTCACTAAACATTAAATTTTTTTGATCATTAAAACTAATCCGGGCCAATATTTGTATAAACTAATTTCATACAGTATATGAGATCATTTAGGATATGAATTTAGGGGTGGGGTGGGGAATGGGAATGCTTTTTATTTAGAGATCTTCCTCGGCGTTAAGTTGCTGTGCTTATGTCTGTTATGGGGAGTTTCGCATACTGGGTCCATTGCAAATGCTGGGGGGACTACAACTTAAAACCAAGGGCCGTTTTATGTCCGGCCAATCCCAGGAAACCGTGCTACAGGATGAAAAATCTACATTCCTCTTAATGTTTAACAGTAATTGATAATCAGATTCTTCATTTTCCTGTTGTAGTTATGGACTGTTGTAACACAATACAGGTTGAAACTCCCTTATCCTGCACCCTCGGGACCTAGCCTGTCCCAAACCAGGGATTTTGCCAGATGACGGGGGGATCATGTGTTTGGCTGGACTGTGTCTTTAAGTGCTGTTGCTGAGATAAGCATGTTTGTGTGCTGACTGACTGACAGTCGGTCCAGCCAATCAGTGTGCAGGGGCCCCGAGAAGAGCCGGTGGGCCTCGGAAGAGTCGGTGGGCCTCAACGGGCCTCGGAGGACTGTGGCTACAGGACTTCAAGCAGGGCGTGGGAGGAGGCAGCCAATTGAGGAGAAAGATTATATTGATGAGTTGGATTTTGATGGTTGCGTTCTGTGCATGTGCCACCCGGCGGCCGGGAATGGTCCCGGACGAGGGGTGGTGCCGGATAAGGGAGTCCTGGATAAAAGAGGTTCAACCTGTAGTGCACTTTAATGATGATATCTGCTAACCTGTTACCACTTACTTGTTGGGACCATTTCATCTAGAGGATTCTGACAGGTGAAGAAATAATTTAGCACTTCCCATATATTTACAAACATTCTACCTGTATACATTGTGGGGCCACAGGCAGTTCACAGTAGTCCTTGGCTGGAGGAGGCTATGTGGAGGAAATAACCATTAATATAAATGGTTACAAATGTAGCTATGTAAACACTTGTTAACTATGTCATCCGTATGTATAAATATCCTAAAATTAGAATTGGGAGAATTAGATAGTTAAGTAAATTTCAACTTCCCTTTTAATTATGGTACCTAGATTTGAGTACTCAAACTAATGGGATTGAAGTTTACCCACAGATTTTCCCCATGACTCACCTGATTAAGTCAGTAAATAGCTGAGTTAAACACATCAGGAAGATTGCAAGTTCAATCTATGTTGAGTTAGCTGATCTTAGTCCAGGTGATCCTAGTGTTGCTATATTGCTTATAGGAGAAAGAAGGGAGATTTGAAGGAATAAATTAACCAGAGTTCTTACTCCTGATCACTATCTAGTGGCCCCTTTTGGAAATATTCATATGTGGACATTGGGTAAGAACATGACTAAGCTCAGGTGGGATGCCCCACCAAGGAGAAAAACAACACACTTGCTTATTCATTCACTCATACTTATATGCATACAATTCTTAGTGGGCACAGATCATAATGTAAAATTAGCACTAATTTGTCATGAGTTGAATTAGTGGTTTTAGTAAGGGAGACAGTAATAATAGCTGGTGTGCCAGACATCGGTGCTTGCCTGAAATTGTGATAAAGGGAGATTGTTAGAGGATTGTAAAAGGATCTCTACCATCCATATAACCCATGCATTGCTGACACTGGGTGCAAAAAGTGGAACATTTGTCATTTCAGACACCCAGTGTCAACATCAAATGCTCCCAGGTCAGGTAAAGTACCACCAGGTATAGAGTGAAGCTCACTTTAGTCTACCTCATCAATCATACCTCTGTCTCAAAGGAGCTTGCCCCTGCTGCATTACTTTCCATTTCCCACAACCATGTCTCTGAGGGAGATTGCAGTTTACTGCCAAATTAGGGGCTGGTGTGGGAACTGGATTAAGACTCATTCACCTGGGACCCTTACAGCCAGAAGACAGAAGAAATTAATTTCTTCTATCGGGCAGAGCTGGATTTAAACCCAGATGCCAAAGGTAAAAGGCTACTGGCTACTTCACTCTCGCCTTTCCCCAGAAAATATCCATCTAATACTGATTGCCCTCATCCAGATGAACACTTTCATCTCTTTTATTTTAAGTTGTAACAATAAGGATGTCACAAAATAATTATTTTTATATTATCTGAAGGATAAAGGAGCTGGAAAAAGCATCATAGTGGTTGGAACCTGGAATAAAGAAGAGCACATCACATGGGCTGCAAAAAATTCAGCAAGGTCTTACCAATGGAGAGAAGATGGAACACAGAAAGTGAGGTAATTTTGTCAGATTGTAATATACAATAACTCACTGGTTAGGCCTCAGTTGGAGTATTGTGGACAATTCTGGGCACCACACTTCACGAAGGATGTAAAGACTGTAGAAAGGATACAGCGGAGGTTTACCAGGATGTTACAAGGGATGAGGGACTTCAGTTACGAGGAGAGGTTGGAAAAGTTAGGACTGTTCTCCTTGGAACAGAGAAAGTTAAGAGATGACCCAATAGAGGTTTTCAAGACAATGAAAAGTTTTGATAGATTTGATAGAGAAAAATTACACTCTCTGGTAAATGGATCAATAACCAGAGATCATAGATTTAAAATTATTGGCAAAAGATCTAGAGGGGAGATGAGAAATATTTTCTGATTATTATCTGAGTTGCTGGGATCTGGAATGCTCTACCTGAAAAGGTGGTTGGAAGCTGATTTCATAAATAGTTTTGAGAGAACTGGAGAGGTACTTGAGAACGAGGAACTTATAGGGTTACGGACAAAAAGCGGAGGTGTGGGACGAAATACAACTGCTTTTTCACAGAGGCAGAATAGGCACGCTGGGCTGAATGGCCTCTTTCTGTGCTGTAAGTTTCTATGATTCTAATGTGCAAGTTATCACGAGCTATGAAATAAATGCCACCACCATTTCCATTCAGATCATATGGTGCACAGTCACCCCTATTTAATAATGTGCAATTCAATCACAGGAAACATCCATTAATTGTTGTGGACCATGATACTACTTCTGGCAAAAAATGGAATACTGTACCTCAGAATAATTACTGTGTAGTGCAAGACAGCAGCAAACAAACTTGAGATCATATTGTTAAGCTGCTCTTATGATTTACAGCATCGTGTAAGCCCTCTGTGTTGCTGCTTTGTAACATAAGCAGGAGTAGGCCCTACAGCCCATCGAGCCTGCTCCGCCATTAAATAAGATCATGGCTGATCATTGACCTCAACTCCACTTTCCCGTCCGATCTCCATAACCCTTGATTCCCTTAGACTCCAAAAATCTATCTCAGCCTTGAATATATTTAGAGACTAAGCATCCACAGGCCTCTGGGGCAGAGAATTCCAAAGATTCACAACCCTCTGAGTGAAGAAATTCCTGTTCATCTGTCTTAAGTGGCCTTCCCCTTATCCTGAGACTGCGCCCCCTAGTTCGAGACACTCCAGCTGGGGGAAACAACCTCACAGCATCTACCCAGTCAATTCCCTTCAGAATCTTGTATGTTTCAATGAGATCACCTCTCATTCTTCTAAATTCCAGAGAGTATAGGCCCATTCTACACAATCTCTCATCATAAGCAGCCCTCTCATCCCAGGAATCAATCCAGTGAACCTTCGTTGTACCGCCTCCAAGGCAAGTGTTTCCTTCCTTTAGATAAGGAGACCAAAACTGTGCACAGTACTCCAGGTGTGGTCTCACAAAGGCCCTGTACAATTGTAGCAAGACTTCCTTACTCTTATACTCGAATCAACTTGCAATAAAGGACAACATACCATTTGCCTTCCTTATTGCTTGTTGTATCTGCATGCTAGCTTTGTGTTTCTTGCACAAGTACACCCAAATCTCTGAACACCAACATTTAAAAGTTTCTCTCCATTTTAAAAAAATATTCTATTTTTCTATTCTTTCCACCGAAGTGAATAACCTCACATTTCCCTACATTATACTTGATCTGCCACCTTACTGCCCACTCACTTAATCTATCTATATCCCTTTGCAGACACTTTGTGTTCTCCTCACAGCTCACTGTCCCACCTAGCTTTGTATCGTCAGCAAACTTGGATACATTACACTCTCTCTCTTCATCTAGGTCATTAATATAGATTGTAAATAGTTGAGGCCCCAGCACTGATCCGTGCAGCACCTCACTAGTTACAGCCTGCCAACCTGAAAAAGACCCATTTATCCCTACTCTGTTTTCTGTCTGTTAACCAATCCTCTAACCATGCTAATATATTACCACCAATCCCATGAGCCCTTATCTTGTGTATTAACATTTTATGTGGTACCTTATCGAATGCCTTTTGGAAATCCAAATATACTACATCCAACTGGTTCCCCTTTATCTACCCTGCTAGTTACATCCTCAAAAAACTCTAATAAATTTGTCAAAAATGGATTTTCCTTTCATAAAACCATGTTGACACTGTCTAATCATGTTATAATTATCTAAGTGCCCTGATACCACTTCCTTCACAATGGATTCCAGCATTTTTCCGATGACTGATGTCAGGTTAACTGGCCTGCAGGACCCTGTTTTCTCTCTCCCTCCTTACATTTGCTACCTTCCAATCTACTGGGACTGTTTTAGAATCTAGGGAATTTTGAAAGATCAAAACCAATGCATTTCTGCAGCCACCTCTTTTAGGACCCGAGAATGTAGGCTGACGGGTCCAGGGGATTTGCCGGTTTTTAGTCCCATTAGTTTCTCTAGTACTTTTCCTTTACTTATATTAATTACATTAAGTTCCTCACACTCATTAGGCCCTTGGTTCCCCACCATTTTAGGTATGCTTTTTGTGTATTCTACTGTGAAGACAGATACAAAATATTTTATGTTTCTGCCATTTCTTTATTATCCAGTTGCGGTTGAAAACATAAATTATCTGGATAATTCTGGAATGAAATTTTGCTTGGCAGAAATCCTGAAGATCTTTTGGTTGTCCTCAATGTCAGTTTAGTACTTTCTTTCTTGGGGATGTATAAGCTTCTCATTTGAATCTCTATAAAACATTAGTGAAGTAGCCTAGTGATGGAGTGTATGTTCAGTGTTGTATTTTCTAATAACATTAGCTGAGAATTGATGTTACAAATGCTGTTCTAAATTGCAGTTAATTTCATTTTTTTTTCAGGGTGGTTTCACATTTTTACGGAAATGGTGATCTTTGTGATTTGACAGGAAAACCACGACAGGTGGTTGTAAAATTGAAGTAAGTTTAATTTCTGCTACTGCCACACTACAGACTTATCTTTCACCAGTCTTATAGGGGGTCAAGTTTCGGCCTGAGTTGCTCCTTTTTTTTTTGGAGCAACTAGTTTAGAATGGAGTATCTTAGAAATTGCAATTCTTGGCATTTAGTTTGCTCCAGTTCTAGTGAATTAGAACAGTTTTATTTTAGAACAGATTTTTTTTTCAAAAGGGGGTGTATCCAGCCACTTACTCCTGTTTTGCAAGTTTAGGCAGTAAAAACTTGTTCCAAAATAACTTAGAATGGAGTAAGTGTAGATTTTTGTACGCTCAGAAAAACCTTGCCTACACTTTAGAAATCAGGTGTAGGGAACAAGAAATGGTGGGGGGAGTAATTAAATTTTACAAGCATTCAACAGTCTCACTTATACAAATAAAGAGCCATCCTGAATAATAAATGATAAATAAAGCAAATAAAAAATACTTTGAGTTTACCTACCTGTGTGAAGCAGCAGCAGCCTTCGAGCTGCGGAGCTTCAGGCCGTTCATCCAGGAGACAGGGGCAGCGTCAGCCCAACGCCGGCATCCTCCTGTACCGTTAAAAATGGCCGAGTGCCAATGTTTGTGTCTCACTGCGCGTGCGCGCACGCTCCAACGCACACGCGCAGGGCTGCCAGCACGACGTCTTCTGCTGTGAGCTAACCCCACCCCCCTGCACTCTCAAAATCGACGCAACACTTTGGCCACGCCCCCCGCTGAACTCTGTGCGCCGCGCCGAGCTAGAAGCAAGCTGCTGGGAGGCTGAGAATTGTTCGGTAAGTTTTTGATGCGCTTTTGAGCGCGGCAAACGGGCGTGGGTGTCGGGGCTGCACCGTTCTAGGCGCGGCCCGAAACTTGAGGCCAATGATTTGATTCCATAGGAAAATCTTAATTTTCAAATTGCTTAGAAAAATCAAAATATCTGTGCAGAATATCAGAGTGCAGATGTACTGAGTTTTGTAAATGTCAGTCATGCTTTCCTCTTCTTCTGTGATTTAAATAAATATATACTCTGTCACAGATGTAAGGAATCAGAGTCCCCTCATGCAGTCACAATCTACATGCTTGAACCACAAACATGCCAATACATTCTGGGGGTAAGTAGAGTATATCTGTTGCAATATTTTGCAGAGTGACATTTTGTGTGTGTGTGTGTGTGTGTATTTTCCTATTTATCCTCTCCTTAAAAACAAAAAAGTCCTTACATTTACATTTTCTTGAGCATTAAAGGATCTGTACTCCAAATGGCCATAGTGACTTTTTGGTGGACAGTCCAGTGCTCCATTAGACCTCCTAGTCTCAAATTAATTTTGATTTGAACAGTCTTTCTTGAAGATGTATGCTTGTCACTATTATCTGTTCCAGGCATTCATACTGTACTCTATTAAATACTATGGGAAGCAATTAAGAAATAACATGAGGGTGTTCGTACTTCTCCAGCCTCCAAATAAAGTTGGAACAAAACTGATGAGTTCCTCTCTTGCCAGTACAGTTTGTAGTAATTTAAAAATTTTAAAAACTTTAAAAGGTCCCCAAAAAGTAGCCCATGTAGGAAATGGACAAGTCAACAGCACACACAAGTTAAATTCATAACATAGGTTCTTGAAGAATATATCTGCTTCCCAACATCGTATTTAAAAGGGTAGTAATACTCCAGCTATTAGAATGTATTATTAATGTTATGGACTTGCAGCTTCTCCAGTGACTCATTGGGTTTTATACAGTGAGTCAGCTGAGTCACGCAGCAAGGTCCCAGGTTCAGTCTCTGCTCTGCGCTGAATTAATTAGTTAATTGCAGCTGGGGCATTGATGTGGACAATGGCATTGACTTCCATGCTGTGTCTCAATTGTCTCGAATGAACTTTATATGTTTTTCTTCAGGTGGAATCACCGGTAATTTGTAAAATTCTGGATACAGCTGATGAAAATGGATTGCTTTCAGTACCCAGCTAAACAACTGAACAGACTAGATTTCTGTTGGTAGAATAAAATTTACTGTGCTAAATATTTGTGGGAATAAATACACAGATATAGTGCGATACTTCATTATCAGCATTTATTACATATCAGTTGCTTTTTAAAATGGACACCTGGAAATAAGTATTTCATGGACATTTATGTCTAAATAGTATAAGGAAACAGTGGAGTAAGCCATCCACTGTGATGAGTGGTTGTAAATACACTGTATAAAAAAAAAAGTAGACTGCATTGGGATACCTTTGAACTTGTATAATGTTTGAAATGATACTTGAAACTTGTACATCTGATGTGCTAAGTGTAATTTTACAAAGATGTAAATTTTAATTTTAAACTTTTTTCCAGATCTTTATTGCAAGAGTCATCTTTTTGTTAAATTTCTGCGTATATTAACTGTTCATAAGCTATCCAAGAAAAATGTTTATTTACTGCACCTCAATGTTTAACTGCCTGGATCTTTTTTTCCCCCGAACATTGCCGTGCATTTCTTAGATTTTTTTATTTTCCATTCAATTTTTATAACATTTTGAAAAGTATTATGACTTCTGATTCCACATATCTTAAACGTTCTTCCTATCTAATCAGAATAAACAAAACTTGTGACTAAATGGATTAAAACAAAATCTGTTAATACTAGAATTATATAAATGCATATAGTTTCCTTATGGCTGTGAATGAACATCCAAATATATGGCATCAGCAACTGCTGCAATTCATAGTGAGCACATTCTTTATAGAAGAATCAGTGCTTAGTAAGTAGATTGTAACTTCTGTTTAGATGCACATCTCTAGGAGCTGTGACTAACTGAGCCATACAAATGAGGAAAGTCCCAGATTAGATCCCCAATTGCTCCTTGGGTAACTGATCCCAGCGGGGCAGCAGTCGGAGGCACTACAATTGACCTCTTATCGCTATCGAATGACCTATTCTGGAATTAGCTACATATGCGCATGTCTAATAAAGAAATGATCGGGTGAACTGTGATGCGGCACATTTGCCGTGGGTGCTGTCAAAGCTCAAACATGAATAATAGTCACTTGGGTAAAGTATGATAGGACACTGGTGCCAATAAATCTACACCAAATTAAAGAGGGGAGGAAATGGATGGAAAAAAAAATGAGGGGAGGAAAGCAGATTGGCTTCTCACTTTTTCATTTGGTTCCAACAACCTTAAAAGTATAATGAAGCAGACCAAATTGTTTTTTAGAAAAAATGTATAAATAGCGTGATCCTCCCTGACTGAGTAGTTAGCATTGGAAGTTGCCAGTAAGCTGTTCCCAGTGTACTTTGAAGTGCAGCATGTTGCTGCGTATAGTCTTCTTAGGCAGTCCCCCAGAGTTGAGCTCTAAGGTGACTGGTGAGACCAGTGCTGCGGGATCTATAGTCTGTCACAGGTGGGGCAGATGTGATTGGAGGGACGGGTGGGTGGGGTGCTTGGTTTATTCTATGCTCTTTCCGCTGTTTGTACTTGGCTTTCATGTGCTCCCGGCGAATAGACTCAAAATGTTCGGTGCCTTCTCGGATGCTTCTCCTCCACTTTGAGCGGTCTTGGGCTTGGGATTTCCAAGAGTCATTGGGGATGTTACATTTTTTCAAGGAGGCTTTGAGGGTGTCCTTGAAGCATTTTCTCTGTCCTCCTGGGACTCGCCTGCCATGACGTAGCTCAGAGTAGAGAACTTGCTTTGGGAGTCTAGTATCGGGCATGCAGACAATGTGGCCCGTCCATCGGAGCTGATTAAGCGTGGTCAGTGCCTCGATGCTGGGGATGTTGGCCTGAGAAAGAACGCTGACATTGGTGCCATGCCAGTGTTGATGGGGGAGAGGGAAGGCTTCTTTTCCCACGAGCGGGCCCACTGATCTAGAGGGTCGACACTCTCCCCAGGCCACGTAGCAATTCTCGAAGTTAGCAGACAGAGGCGGATGGCAAAGTATAACGATCTTTATTACGAATGTCCGGGAACACCTCTTATCACAGCCGCCTGTGAGTGGAGATGCTCCCTGAACAGCACAATCATACAACTCTTATACATTTCAAAACCCCTCTGTTCCCGGACAAGACCTCCCTAGATCTCGAATTGAACTACCTTATCAGTGCTACTTCTCTAATTGGACTACCTTATTAGTGCTACTTTGGGCCAAGACCCTCGTGACCACTTTAGGCCGTGACTAGAATGACTTCATTCGGTCAGAATTTGTTGATTCTCCTTGGTGCCCGTGAGTCCGCCTTGAGCCTCTTCGCAAGGTCTTATCCATGTCTGTTTAGGTTCTCACATTGTATCCTGTCGGAATATTATTGAATTGATAACTCCTGGAGCCTTGGTACAAGACCGAAGTGAGGCCTTTTACCTCCTTGTGGGCCAGTGCAGGAACCAGCACTTTAACCCTTGTCCCGCTAGTACCCCTAATGCCAAATTTCTCTTACAATTCCCCCCTTTTGGCCCTTGGCTATATGCCAAGCTGGCCATATTTCCCGATAACTATCTCCCTGTAGGCGAGTCCCAGATAGGTTCGTTCACCTGGGTGGCCATCTCCCAAGCTTCGGGACCTCCTGAAACCTTCCCACAGAGTTATATAAGGTAGTCCTTCCTGTAGGACTGCTTAAACTTTCATCCCTTATGGCCTTAATCAAAGTGCGTGCCCTGACTTATCGTTTGGCCTGTTTAATTCGTGCACGTTAATCCCATCGTGACCATCAGAACCAGGCCCTGTATTACTACAAGTACATGTGATATAATTCTTATGGATGGATCTGAATATTAAGTCCAATGTCCCACAGCTTTGAGTACCAGGGCTGATCAGCTAGCATTGCGTTAGTGTCTCTCTGTAAGTTGTCTATTTCTTCCATCAGCTGGACATACTGTCGTCTTTGATTCTGGATTCCTTGCACCAAACGTAATTGTTCCTCATTTAGTTCCGGTATCTGTTTGCCTTGCGGTTCCCATACTGCCTCTTCGTACCCTTCTCGGAGGGTATCCGTGATTGTTCCGTGGATGATTTCCGTTGTCTCGGGATGTATGTGGTATCCATCTATGTCTATTTCTCCCTTGGGTCTGAAGTAGAAGTTAGGGTTGGTGACGACACAGGGGGTGATTCCTCCCCTGGTCTTAATCGTCAGGTTGGCTGCTCCTGTGCTCGCGCACCAAATCTCCATTCCCTTGTGGAACAGTGATTGTTTCGGAATCGTGTTCGAGAGGAGTGATACTCAGCATGCATCCGTTTGTTTGGTGGAATCTGCAATCATCATTCGTCCTTTGTGGCATACCTCGACATAAAACCATTTATAGCAGTCAGTTATGTCAATGCCTTTGGTACTATAAATTTTAATCACCCGTCTGGCAGGCTGATGGTAACGCAACCGAGTTTGGTTTCTCACTTCACCAATATTATCAATCTGGTATAAGGGGTCTCCCTTTGTTACATCATACTGTGGTATGGACAACATAAATCTGATCATATTCACCTGTCCAGTAATACATCTGAATTTCAGCACCCATGCGTGACTATTCCTTCATACCTCGCATGTGTTATTCATGTATGGGCCACCTGTAACAGTTCCCCTTCAGCGCTATCTCCCAACCGCGCTTGTAGGGCTTGGTTATCCAAGTCCCTCCCCAGTAAACCCCTCAAGACTACGCCATTAAGTTGTTAGCTCGGTCATATATTGCACACAGGTCTATGGAATTCATCGTTGTAACTCCTGCCACATAACCTGTGCCTAGTGTTTCCAGTATTTCCCTTTTTGTTCGACCTTGCCCTGTTCCCTTTCTGACATTAAATCTCAGGGTGGTGGGTTCCGGGCCTTCAAGGATCCGTTGTGCCAGGTTCTGGTATAGACTTATAGTTTCATTCCCACAGAAGCTAGGAAAAATGATATCCATTCGGTTTAGGTTAAGTAGTCGCTGATGCACCCCTAATTATATCCTTTCTTTAGATTCTTTTATTACTAGCCCCCCTTTGGCTCCAGTCTTTATGGGCGGGCTTATGGGGGGACTTGCGTGGTTATGCTGGGAAGAGTTGTCCCCAGCGTGGTTGTTGGGGCAGTGGTAGGGCTTCCCTGGGTCCCTTTGGGCATGTTTGGTGTCCCAGCCGGACCTTTATTGTCATCTTTCCTCCACACTCCATCCGCCCCCTTTTTAGGTTGTATTCCTTCTTGTTTGCGCTGTGCATGATCAATACCGGCTTCTCCGTGTTATAACCGTGTCACGCTTCAGGACATACACCTTATATTCCAGAGACCTCCCTTGGTCTTCATTTTATCCCACTGGCCAGTTTTCCCACCCCCTTTTTGCTCCGTTCTGTTCCCACCCTTGTTCCTTGCGGGGTGGATTTGGCTGCTTGATTGCAGCTTCGTCTGCCCAGGCATGAGCTTCTAGAACTGAAATTCCATCCAGTTGGATTTCTACGCCCTTCCCCTTTTGGTCCTATGAACTTGCTCCTGTCCTCGGAATCTACTGGCGCCCATGGCATCGGCAGCCTACTGCATTACAACCTTACTTAATACACTATACATAGCCATGCGTTAAAATAAGTTCTGTCCTTGCTCCAGTCCTTGGCTGCTGGGATGCATATTTCGGCAGTCAAATTAAACAAAGCAAGTTCATGTAGTTGTCTTTCCTGCGTGTGCTATATCTCTCGTCCATCTGTATTATCCAGTGCCTGCGTGGGCCTCAAGGTTCCCAGTATCCTGAGTCTCCAGAGTCGAAGCAGCTGCTGTGGTCCCATCTCGGTGAGTGTTTTATCTGCAAATTTTAAACAGCTAGCCTGGTCGTCACCAGGTGTTAGGTTCTGGTCGACTCATCTTTTATCCATGCATGTTGAGGTCACTCTGAAATCGGAGGTAAGGTTAGGTTTGGGTTTGTGGACTACACTTATCTACCGTGGGCTCTATTGCCATAGGTGATGGTGCTATGGCTGCGCACTGCACTATCCGTCTGGCCCTGTTTTTTTTTAAATTTCTTCCAGCTTATTTATCTTAGCTTTTAACTCTTGAATTTGTTTTGTTTGAGTATCTATCTTTTATTTGTATCAGGCGAGTATTATTACATAGGCTAGTTCTGTTTTATTTTTATTCTGACTATCCCACCATTTCCTCTATCAAGAAATCCAAATTAATAATGTCCAGTATAAAACAGCTGTCAATGGAAAGGGTTAACTCCTTTACAGGTTTGTGAGAAAGCCTGATGTCATTACGTGACTTCACGTAATCATCCGAAAAATTATTTTTTAAATCTTTGTGCCTTCAAAACTTGCTTAGAAATTAGGAATCCGTTAAAATAGCAGAAATCATTAGTAAAGCCGTCATAATAAAAGTCTTCTCATCAGGAAAGATGACATTTTAGATTAAACTCCAATTTTTTCTTAACTTCTAATTCAAGTACTTGCCAAAGATTTTTTTTTTATTGATTTAAACCGAGACCACACATTTTTAATAGCTATTTTGTTTTACTGAAATCCAATTTTCACACAAGCTGTATACATTCTGACATTTCGTTTTATTTTACGGTCCCATTCACTGGGCAAATCTTGTTTTATTTCTCTCTCAACACAAAATCTAAATATCTGTGCCAGTTCCATTTTCTATAAGAATTTAAAAATTCAGTAAGATTCTCTAATTCCCACCTTTTTCTTTCTGTGCTGAGTTCGCATAGCTTAGATCTTTTCTCCTCGTTATTTTCAAAACCCTCCTGCTTGTTTAGACTGTTCAGGACTTTTCTTGAAAAACAACGTCCATTTTTGAAATCTTTCAAACTGCAGTGAAACTTTCTCGTAATTTAAAATCATCATCAATGGAGAGTGTCTTTTACCTCTTCAAATTCTTTTTTTTTCCCAATTAAACCAATATCTTTTTCACAGCCGATATCAACTAGTATTTAGTACGTTATGTCTTTTTCCATTGCAAACACCACCTTTTTTTTTCCCAGCACCTAATTAGTGCATTACGTCTTTTTTTTTTCAGATCACCTTTCTTCAAATTAGGTTTTGTATTTTACACGGGCTCGTGACTCCGTAAATTTGTTAATTTAAAATCATCAGACAATCGAAGACACTTTTTCTTTCAAATTCGTTCTATTTGTTTACTTTCAAAGTGGCATCTATCTTTTTCTTTTCTCCATAACTACAACGGAGCCTAGCACGTAGGCTTTGAGGGCTGCTTTTCGTTATCTCAAAAGGTTCCAGTTTCAAGGTCGTTACAATGTCTTTTCCTAAACTGCTAAAGCTTGCTGTTTTAACATTTTTCAAAAGTCCCTTTTACACCTTCGCAGATAGTTCACCACTCGCCCAGGAGTTTGACCTGATCCCTGAAGGTATTTCTAGATTTGTTTCCAAACCTTTTAGTTTTATATCCTTTTTTCTTTGAGATCAGATTTAATTTAATAATTAATTTTTTTTTAGTTTGAATCCATCTCAGTATTTTGCTCTGCCTTCTCTTAATATCTCAAATTTTGTAATTTCAATCTTTATCCGAATAAATCCACACCTGCGTTTCTAACTTAAAATGTCTTAAAACTTCCCACATACAGGACACTACAAAGGGTTTAAAAAAAAAACTTTCACTCTGTTTGGGAAAGTGGGTGGAGCTGCACTATTTTTCCAAACAGGCTTTCAGAAACATAAACAATTCATTCCGCAGTCAAAAAAATCACACAAGGACTTTCACTCAACGACAGACATTCACAAAAGTCTCTCTTCATTCAATAAAGCCTATTAATTGTTTGGCCGGCTCTATTTTTGAATCCATATGTCACTATCAGCTTTTTTATGGCATTACGTAGTTACGCAAGTTACAATTGACGATTGGTTTTATTCGCCTTTTTACTAGCCGTGTTACCCATCTTCTTCGGGGCTATGAGAGTCTTGGGTACTCCCTTAAATTCGTGTCAGGTATGCAGGACGCTATTTATATGTCTTCCCTTGGCGCCGTACACTTGTACCACTGCATGCTTTGGGTCAATATATCCCGTCACTGCCCGGGACGTTGTCTCTATGTCCTCACTCTCTCGTCCCTGCATCGTGCGCTCGTACCACTTCGGGTCAATAGACCTTCCTCTATATCTTCCCTTGCGTCGTACCCTTGCACTGCCGTGCTACCTCCACGCGCGGGTTTTATAGGATGCACCTTTTGACCCCCTTTCACCCCTAGATCGTCCTTGTCCTCCGTCTCCGTCCCTCCGGAACTCACTACAGATGGTTCTTTTGTACAGATGTCCTTCCCTTGTGATTTACAATGCCACAGCTCTAACTTGAAGGTGGTAAATTAAAACATACTCACCCCAACAGCTGGGTCAATGTTCCATTTGGGAAGTCCGTACCCTGCTTGCAGCACCAAATGTTGATGGGGAAGAGAGGGAAGGCTTCCTCTCCCACGAGCGGGCCCACTGATATAGAGGGTCGATGCTCGCCCCAGCCCACGTAGCAATTCTCGAAGTTAGCAGACAGAGACGGATGGCAAATTATAACGATCTTTATTACGAATGTCCGGGAACACCCCTTATCACAGCCACCTGTGGGTGGAGATGCTCCCCGAACAGCACAATCATACAACTTTTATACATTTCAAAACCCCTTTGTTCCCGGACAAGACCTCCCTAGATTTCTAATTGAACTACCTTATCAGTGCTACTTCTCTAATTGGACTACCTTATTGGTGCTACTTCTCTAATTGGACTACCTTATTGGTGCTACTTTGGATTGACAGGCCAAGACCCTCGTGACCACTTTAGGCCGTGACTAGAATGACTTCATTAGGTCAGAATTTGTTGATTCTCCTTGGTGGTACCGTGAGTCCGCCTCGAGCCTCTTCGCAAGGTCTTATCAATGTCTGCTTAGGTTCTCACATCGTATCCTGTCGGAATATTATTGAATTAATAACTTCTGGAGCCTTGGTACAAGGCCGAAGAGAGGCCTTTTTACCTCCTTATGGGCCAGTGCAGGAACCAGCACTTTAACCCTTGTCCCGCTGATACCCCTAATGCTAAATTTCTCTTACACCAGGTAGCCGATTGTACTGTCATGGAGAGGTGGCATTGCACAAAAGGCCTTCACTTACCCATGCTGCCCCCAGCGGCATCGGAGTAACCAGCAGCCACAGGGAAGCCAACATGCATGCCCACTAGCCGCTGTACTCTCTCCTCCAGATCAGTCAGCTCGACATTTTCGGACTCTTCCCCCACCAGTGGCTTGTTGCTGGGCACGGTTGCGCGCCACCCTGGCCTGATCGAGGGAAAGAAGGGTTGGTAAGTCAGAGTTTCCTGAGGCCTTGGCAATTAGTGCAAGTGTGGGTTCATTACATGCATCTGTGAATCTCACGCAAGGGAGCCTCCATTGTGAGTGTGCACATACATGCCTTAGCAATCAAATACTACTTCCAACTACTACATAGTGTTAGTGAGAGAATTTAAGGTGCAAGAGAGTCTTGCAGGAGGTGAGGATTTGGGGGATTGTGTACTCACTTTCATTAGTTGAATAAGGTCGGTGAGCTTTTTCCGGCATTGGGTGGGGGTGCGCTGGTGAATGGAGGTCCCCGAAACCACCTCTGCAATCTCCCACCTGGCATTTAGGAAGATGCTCCTAATTGGTCGCCCAGTATCTGGGTAGAGTAACCGCCTCATTCCTCCACAGCTTGCATCAGGCTTTCCAGATATCAGTCTGTCAGATATAGATTTCAGCTGCAATTAACTTCAGGCAGACACGATATTCCCTGTGATGCCATTTGTGATATCTGCAGTACAGTGTATCTGGAAAGTTTAAACAGTTGAGCAAAGTTTATGCATTCCAGCTTTCCTGATGTACCTTCAGTACATGAGAGGGTGGAGAAAGCTGGGTGGATTGGCAATAATTTGCCTATAATGCCCTGGACTCTTGGGATGCCTGGCAGGCAATAAAACTGGAGCCCTCTCCAGTTATGTCTCCTTTCCTTTATATGGGAATGAACTGCAGAGACTTATCTGGGAGATGGTCTTGTGGCTGGATCTTGTTGCATAGAAACTAAATACCATTGTGTTCATCACACCTACAGGAAGGGCCATCCTAGACCTTGAGGTTGTCTATAAGTCAACCCACAGAAAATGGTATAGCATAGCCACTGCAGTAAAACGAAGATGGCGAACACAGGTTTCCTCTGATTATAGATGTGGTGCAATCTGTAATCCAGATCCTTGGGTTTGATGGGAGTGAGGTATCATCAAAGCTAACCTAGCAACAGATATTGGGACCATTTGGTCCCATAAAGCAGTGCCCTTATAAAGGGAGCTGTGGGGAAGAACTTGTTTCCAGGGTAGCACTAACACCCTGCCCTCTTTCCACCCTCCTGCCATCCCAAGCTGGGCACTTACATTAGACCTTGTGGTTGGGTTGGTATGGCAGGCACTTTAGATGCACCATTTGCAGTCAAATTAGGAGCACAAGTGCTGGGATGGTTGGCCTCTGGTATATGTTTATATCCTGTATACTGAGAAGTTAAACTATTTCAAGGCCATTAATTTAGATAACACAACCCACATTTATGGTATGTTCCACTCAATATTTTTCTTGACCCCAAACACTGATCTTATTAAATGCTGGTCCACAATATCTTTTGTCCATGTAATCATTGGTGACTTATAATTGCATTACCTCCTAATCTTAAGCTGCATTAAGGACACAAGACACAAGAAATAGGAGCAGGAGTACAGCCATTTGATCCCTCGCACCTGCTCCGCCATTTAATAAGATCATAGCTGATCTGATCATGGACTCAACTCCACTTCCCTGCCTGCTCCCCATAACCCTTTATTCCCTTATCGCTCAAAAATCTGTCTTATCTCCACCTTAAATATATTCAAAAACCCAGCCTCCACAGCTCTCTAGGACAGAGAAATCCACAGATTTACAACCCTCAGAAGAAATTCCACCTCATCTCAGTTTTAAATGGGCGGCCCCTTATTCTGAGACGATGTCCCCTAGTTTTATTTCCCCTATGAGTGGAAATATCCTGTCTGCATCCACTTTGTCGAGCCCCTCTTTATCTTATAAGTTTTGCTAAGATCATCTCATTCTTCTGAACTCCAATGAGTACAGGCCCAACCTACTCAACCTATCTTCATAAGTCAACCCTCTCATCTCCAGAATCAACCAAGTGAACCTTCTCTGAACAGCCTCCAATGCAAGTATATCCTTCCTTAAATTCGGAGACCAAAACTACGCAGTACTCCAGGTGTGGCCTCAGCAATAACCTGTACAGTTGTAGCAGGACTTCTCTGCTTTTATACTCTATCCCCCTTGCAATAAAGGCCGACATTCCATTTGCCTTCCTGATTAGTTGCTGTACCTGCATTCTAACTTTTTGTGTTTCATGCACAAGGACCCCCAGGTCTCTCTGTACTGAAGCACTTTGCAATTTTTCTCCATTTAAATTATAACCTGCTTTTCTATTTTTTCTGCCAAAGTGGATAACCTCACATTTTCCCACATTACACTCCATCTGCCAAATTGTTGCCCACTCACTTAGCCTGTTTATATCCCTTTGCAGATTTTTTGTGTCCTCCTCACAATTTGCTTTCCCACCCATCTTTGTATCATCAGCAAAATTGGCTACATTACACTCTGTCCCTTCATCCAAGTCACTTTATAGATTGTAAACAGTTAAGGACCCAGCACCGATCCCTGCGGCACCCCACTAGTCACTGTTTACCAACTGAAAAATGACCCATTTATCCCGACTCTCTTTTTTGTTAGTTAGCCAATCCTCTATCCATGCTAATATATTATCCCCAATCCCGTGAACTTTTATCGTATGCAGTAACTTTTTATGTGGCACCTTATCGAATGCATCTGGAAATCCAAGTACACCACATCCACTGGTTCCCCCTTATCCACCTGCTCGTTACATCCTTAAAGATGATTTCCCTTTCATAAAACCATAAAACTCTGCTTAACTGAATTATGCTTTTCCAAATGTCCCGCTACTGCTTCCTTAATAATGGACTCCAGCATTTTCCCCAATGACAAATGTTGGGTTAACTGGTCTATAGTTTCCTGCTTTTTGTCTGCCTCCTTTTTTATGTTGGAACAAGTGGTGTAATGGGTTAGCAAATTAGCCTTTCACCCCTGGGACCTGGGTTTAAATACACATCTCCTTTTCTCTGCTGGCTCCGAGTTCTATGTGAAATTAGTTTGGACAGTGCCCACAGTACATAACTGCTACTACTTTGCAATCTCACCCAGAGGCCACAGAATGGTGGATCTGGGAAATGAAAAAATATTTATGATTATGGAGTAGGTTAAGAGTGAAGTTGGGGCAAAGCTGAAGGAATTGTACTCTGCTTCTAACCTTGCTGAAATAAAAATGGAAAATCTTCCATTACCTACCACGAATACCCTTCAGACTGATTAGCACAACATTCACAAAAAGCAAGTAGAAAGTACTGCAGTATATTCTATTCTAAAAAAATATTTTATATGTTTAAGAAACTATGCACTGATAATGATGAACACAACAATTCCTCAAAATGCTGTAACAATCGTAGGACGTGGGCTCATGCCTACAAATCCCACAAGTGCGTTCTCATTGAGAGATGTGCTAAGCAGAGGAACAGGAAGGGAGGGAAAAGTTGGAAGACAAATCTCTCCTGACCAGTCTTACTTGTGTGCCCAATTGGTCAGTGGCAGGACCAAAGGCCCAGGAGACAGTTGTCCTGCCCTCTCAGCTGAGGAGAGCTGCATGGTGTTGGAAGACCTGAAAAAAACTAAGGAGAAAAGTTCAAAATAATTTAAACAAGGAAAAAGTAATGCATGTCAAGGATCACAGTAAGATTGGAGATGACCCCTGCAAACACCCAGTAACAGAACAAATCCTCAATGTTACCCGCAGTAACTGGTGACAGATTGGTTGCCATTGACAGAGGCTTGGAGCATGTTATATGGGAGCCAACACAATGTGAAAGTGATGTGGATTGTTTAATGCTTATTCTGGGAGAAAAATCTGGAAACCTATTCCATTTTTCAGCACTGACATGCTGCATCTTTACAAGCACAAAACACACATCACAAATGATACAAAATATTTAAAGAATAATTAGTTCCCTTCTATCTTAGTGAAGTCAACTTATTACCAACCTTGTAATAAAATATCCACCAAGAGATGTGAATTTAACTTTATTTAAAAACAGAATTCAATGAAACAAGGTATGCTGAATGCTACATATGCAATTTTGTTTTAGTTTCAATAAGTGAAAATAAAATAATTGCAAAAAATCACACGACTTTATTGAAGAAATAAGTTGACATGATTAGAGCTGTGCTGTATTTCAGAAACAGTGATGCAACTACAAAAGCCAGACTCTGTTAGTTGCCACAGCAGTCATTATCATTGCTGAGCTCTATTGGACATACCTTTTAAACAATGCACACATTCCTGCATTGGGATTTATTAAAATCAAGCATTTAATTTTGCCAAAATGTTTAATGTAAATATAGGTTTTGGAGAGGTTCATGTCTTTCTAATGTTCAATCACGGTGTATTTTGATGATTATAGAATATTCAGGTGAGAAAAGAACATAACAGCCGACACAATTAACAAATTTAGCAATGGGCAGAATGGCCTCCTTCTGTACTGTATTATTCTATGATTATAACCTGTTGTCAAACTGATGGGACCGGTATTTGCTTGGTGGAGGTATTATCATACTCCCGACCAAAATCTGGTATTTTTGCTGTATGGTAATGCATGGCAATGTGCGATTTGGCAAATCCACAGGTAGAATTCACTGGCTGCAAATTGTTTGGGGTGCTTGCTTCCTGGGAAGGGCTACTGTTATAAATACTGTAGTAAGGCTCAATCCTTGTGTTGATAGGTGATGAGTTACTTTGTGCATAATGCTGGTGGCCAACAGACATTTTGGGACTTAACACACTGTCCCTTGAGTGACTGGGCCCACAAGCCTGGTCCACCAACTTTCTCTGCGGTTTAGGAGACAACATATAAGCTGAATTTGTTTCATGATGGGACGATTTATTTCTGTTCACATCCAGGCTCCCTTTGCCTATTGCTCGTAACCTAGTCTTATGCTTGCAACACAAGCAGCCCAGAGCCACATACTGTGTATACCAGAGAATTCTCTTCCTGAGTCCAACACTGTTGCGTGAATATATAAATGGATTTAGTCCTGATTTAAAGAATATTAATGTGAATCCAAACAACTTAAACTGATTTAAAATAAAACTGCGCTGTGGTATCAAAACATCTTGCATGAGGGAGATTCCCAATGGCAGACAGCAAACTAATACTGAGAACACAATGACAACACACGTCACCACAGCCTTTGAACCTTTTGTGCCGGAAAGGTTCACTGAAGACACAAGTTGCAACCTGTTTTCAGAAATCTGGACATGGGTAAGTTTTTTGGTGTAGGCATGTGTTTGCACATGCTGGAGTTTGTTGTAATTCTGATTTCGGTAAAGGGGCTGCATAACAGGCTGTACACTATCAATCCCTGTGCTCATGAGGGTTTTGGGTCTTGATGTATCAACAGTAATGATAGCGCATTTCCTCACTTGTGCATTTTTCCTCAGTGCATGGGCTATCATCACATAGGAGACTGACACAATGCCCACACAAAATGCAAAATCTATAACATATAGATAGAGTATGACTTTACCATCTCCATTAATGCATCCAAAGAGGGGCACACATACTCTGGATCTCTCAGGATATGTCCTGAGGGTAGCCAGAGTAGCTAAGGTAAAACTTATCGTCCACAGACTGAAGGTTAGGATAAGTGTACAGGGAAGTGAAGCTGTTGTGTTGGGTTGCTGGCCCAGCACCATGCGCAGGCGATGGAGTGCTATAACTGCCACAGATTTCAGGGACATTATTATGAATCCAGCACTGGTGAGGTGAAAGGTGAAGCAGAAAGCCTCAGAGACATTGCTATCTGAATCAAAAAATAAAATAAAAGCAAACATGGGTGTTGTCACACAACAGATGAATAGATCACAAAAGGAGAGGTTCAGGATCATGAAGTCAAAGTTAGTCCGGAATTTCCTAAATGCTGGATTGAAGAAGGACAAGAAGACAATCAGGTTGCCATATGTTCCCAAACAGAATATAAGTACCAGTAGGAGAGTGCATGTGGCTTGAGTGGCTGTGTGGATGAGCTCCTGGAGATCTCCCACGGTTACATTACCACTGATCCAGGCAGACGAGGTGTTGATTACATTTGGAAAGCTCTGGTCTGCTGAAGACGGTATTCTTTGCGTCAGATTCATCTTTCAAACGATCTGGAGAACCAGCTTCTGAAAGCGCCAATGGAGACGGGATGGGGTTTCATTGAATAGCTGTTGTCCTCCCTGCGACACCTACATGCAATCACAATTCATCAGTTGGAAACATTGAAAGCAGTGTTTTGGGATTTGCACTTATTCTGGGTTACAAGAAAACCAGCCCCCATCCCCCACAAATATTCCTTATGGGGCTCCAACCTAAAATGCCTTCACCCACTGAATGGTTACATTGTGAATCAATTCTGCCCGACTGACAGACCAAGAATTCAAAATGTAATTTTCTCAGGATACTGCACAAGGACTCGAGTTTATTGAGCCGGGAGAAACATCCCCCTCCCTCATTCCCTAAAAACTTCCCAGTATTTGACACCGAGCAAACCCTCACACTTAACTGTGTCGCCGTCTGAACCGAGGCGCCGATTGTACAACAGAAAGCTTTGGCCGTGCTCACACCGACAGCGGACCCCCCTGAGAAAGAACCGGTCACACCGCCTTACCTTGCCCCGTGTGCGGCAGCCCTTGCTGGCGGAGAATGTCTGGCAGTGCCGGCTCCGGCCGGGATGGTCTTCAGGCAGACTCCGCCACCCCGGCCCGGCACAACAGCCTGCCTTCACTGCTCGACACTCCGGCGGCTTCAGGAATTCCCGCAACGCTGCACCAAAAGGAGCAGCCGGACCACGGAGGGGCGCCGACCTCCGCAGCCGAGAAACAGATGTGTCAATTCGGAGGTAACTAGGACAACCGTTAATTTTCAAAAGGGGGGAAAAATCCACTGGAGTCGACAATAACCCGCTCCATTTCCAAAGTCGAAGGGGCTTTCCATCTATTGAAACGCCGGCCCGATATTCCCCGGAAAGCAGAGAATACGCCAGAATTTGGAGAGCCGGCCGACCCAGCACGGCCCAGGCGTGTAGTGGGAGCACAGCTCGCCCGGCCCTTCGGATCAAACACCGCGTGTTGTTTTACAGCCGGCCCCAGTAACGGAGCTGCTTCAGCCGGCGCACTGCGCTTCCCCCCTCGCCGCATCCGCAGCAAATCTCTGCCGGGCGGGCGAGCGAGCGGCCAATCGGTGTAGCCCAGAGCTGGCCAGCCATCAATATTCACAGTGTGCAGCAACCGAGGCAAAGGGGGGGGGGGGGGGGGGTCACCATGGGAACCACAGCTGACACTGCAATCTTTATACTTTAAATCCGCTACAAGCGGCTGCCAAAAAAACACCAGGAAACAAAGGGGGGGGTCGATAAAAAGAGAAGTGGCATTATTCGTATCGGCACCGTTTCCAATAGACGCGTAAAAATAGCTGCCATACTTAGGGAATAAAGTTTAGGAATAGAACTTGGAAAATATATTTAAAATGAAGCGCTTCTGATTTGGTATCACTGGAAGGCTTAAAATAATTTTGCTCCTAGTCATTGAATCAAGTCACACTTATTTTACAAAACCTATGAATGCCTCGTTATCAGCAATATCTTGTTTCTACTGAAATCAAATGTTCCCAGGTTTGTAAAACCAAATGTTGGGGTACACAGCAAGGGGCAGAACAAATCCAGAGAGGTCATTTTAAAATGTTTTTGGGCCTGGTGAGACCTCAGCTGAAGCACTACATGTAGTTTTGGTTTCCCCATAAAGGATATTCATTTATTGGAGAGGTATGGAAAAGGGCTACAAGCTTGATCGAAGATTTTAGGCAAATTACCCATCAGGAAAGATTGACTACCTGGGTCTTTTCTCTCTGATAAAGCAAAGACTAAGAGGGGATATGATACAGGGATATGAAATGTGTTTAAAATGATGAAAACTTTGGATGAAATGGATGCAGCTAAGCTTGTCTGCCATGTACAAAATTCAACCACAAGAACAAAAGAAAAAATAGGAAATGCAGGAGTAACCTTCTTATCTGAAAGGGATGTACATGGTACAGATTACCAGCACGGTGGTGGTACAAGAAACCTTAATGGGTGTCGAGAAGGAACTAGACAGGTTCCTGTCAACAGCTCAGATTTAGGGTAGGAACACTGGATAGGTGGGCTAGAAGCTCTTCCCCCTACTTGAAACTATTACTATGTTACTATTAGTTTTCAAATATTGGGAGAAAAGCGGTCTATTTCAGTTTGCCTTATTTATCGATTTTAAAATTCGAACAAAATGAGGGTGATTTTCTGTTTCCCCCTCTCAATACAAGAAATTTTAAAACAAATTTTGATTAACATGCACTCTTATCGTCAGGTATGCGGTTCTTAAGGTGCTGGACTCATTTTGCTGCTCTATCACCGAAAATTAATCAGAGTCCAAGTTTTAGGCCTTACTGTCAGAATGTCATCAAGCACTGGGTGTTTAAAACAAGGATGAATTGAGCAATTACAGCTGTGAATTCCCATCCATCTACAGTCAGACCCTATATTATAAGTAGCATCTGGTGCAATATAGATTCACCATCAGCTTGGATGACTGTTTCAACGACAGATGAGCAGAGGCAGAGGTGGAGGAGGGTGATGTTATGGAGGTGGATGTAGGCAGTTTTTAATGATGTAGAGGCTACGGGGTCGGAAGCTCAGCTTGGGATCAAATAGGATGCTGAGGTGGCGAACAGTCTGGTCAATTTGTGACAGGGAAGGAGGATGGAATCAGTACTGCAAGGTACGGATTTTGTAGTGGGGGCCAAAGATGACTGCTTCGGACAACGGGCAGTCTTTACATCAGAGCAAAAGACTGAAATATCTTCCGGAGTGATTTTCCTAATCATATGTGAAGATTGAAGGAATAAGGAAGCATTTAGTCTTCCGACAGAATTTGTACTATGTATATATACACACATTTAAAAAATAAGATTGTTACACACACACACACTCACAAAACAATGCAAATTTGTTACAAACAATCCATTTATTGGCTTTAAAATAACCAAATAGTACATCTAAAACCACTTCTTTTTGGCACTAACCTATATAGTGGTTAAGTCTTTAACATGCTCTCATGAGTACTCACACAGTAATATGATCTGACCGTTTACCCATGGTTTATCATCATACTAATTGTCCAACAAAGAATAGTACATTTGATGCCGGCATCATATATTTTAATAAATGCTCAGCAATCGGAGAAAGCAAATAAAGGTAACAGAATTGGATAAAAAGACTGGATATCGAGACACATTAAAATTATTGTAAACACACTAAGTCCAGCAGCATGATAAACTTTATAAAGTTTAGCAAAACTGAGGGCTAAAATGCACTCTTGAAAGCATAAACCCTAGAACCATGAGTAAAGCACATGATCTGAAGACAAAACCACTATTAAGTTCACACCATTGCATCTACAAATGAAGTTCAACAACAAATATCGCAACACCACATCTTTAAAGATTACATTTTGTACAAATGTATTAGCTCGTCTCCAGTTTCTACAGTTTTTACAGTTCTTTTACAGCTCTACATATAACAGTTATGAAATATGTCAATTAAATAGCCAGAGGAGCTGTCATAAGAGCAGTCAAGAAATTGAGGATGTTTCGAGCAAAAACTGTACAAGAATTTTACAAATTCAGCAGAGTGATTTTTGTTTAATTACAATATTTCTGTAAGTAAGCAAAAAACTACTGTCTATATATTAGAAACTTAGTGAAAATTCTACTAAACACATTTACATACATACACAATTTCTGCTGTTGTGAATTCCTATGTATTTTGACTGAAAAAAAATCTGCATATCTTTAAAGGAACAAAAATTTAGTATTTGAAGCTTCTTGGGTCTTCAGAAGATTTATACGGTTAATGGGATTCTCAGGTATATGTACAAAACAAATGTTCTCCATTGTTCGTTAGTGGTAGCACCAACACTCCTTTCCATTAGTGTCAACAGTACTACTGTCTAGGAGAAGAAAAAGGGAAAAACGTGGTGAGATCTAAATTGGTCCGATTCCAAATGTCAAAGACAACCAGGTCAGACTTAAAGTTGGAGCAGAAATATAATGTTTGCTCTATTCTCCTCTCCCCCTTTATTTCCCAACTCAACATGTTCCTCCACATTTTGTCATTGACTTGAAAGGTCAACGGTTTCTCTCTCCACAGATGCTGCCTGACCTGCTGAGTATTTCCAGCATTTTCTGTTTTATTTCAGATTTCCAGCATCCGCAGTATTTTGGCTTTTTGCATGAGCCAGCGGTTGATTCCGGGGTTCAACGGAGGTGCAGTGCTCCTGGCGTTAGCAGTTTGCACCAGTGGACCAGCAAAGGAGAAATAGTGGGAGTGAAACCCAAGAACCAAGAACAGTGAAGATCAGGGAGCCAAGATAGGGTGAAAGGTAAATCCACAGGATCAGTGCAGATGAGGGAGCTGGTCTGAGGAATCGCAACCTCTATCAGGTTACCCCTCAATTTTCTCAACTCTAATGAAAAAGGACCAACTTCTCAAGTCTTGAACTCTTCATAACTTGAACCTTCACCCCTGCTAACATTCCAGTGAATCGATATAGTATCTTTTCCATTGCTTTTATATCCTTCCTATAAGGGGGTGCCCAAAACTGCATACAATAATCCAATGCAGCCTAAGAGTTAGCACAAGCTCAACAATATCTCCTTTGTCTTTAGACACACAACCAAGCATCAGGTTTCCTTTTTTATGGCCTTATCTATTTGCACTGCCACCTTGAATGCATCTGCTCTATTTAAAATCTTAACATTTAAGGTGTACTTTGTTCCCCTATTAATTCCAAAAGGTATTACTTCATTGAACTGCATCTGCCACTTATCTGTCCATCCTGCTGGCCTATCGATGTCCTGCTGCAGTTATTCATAATCCTCGTCACAATTTTCCATTCCCACTCCGCTTCCCATTTGGTGTCACCAGCAAAGTGTGCTATTACCAAATCGAGACTACTTGTATATATACACTAATTATCAGCACTCCCCGTGAAACATTACTCAAAAACAGAACAATTTGAATTTATATAGCGCCTTTAACATAGTAAAGTGTCCCAAGGCGTTTCCATAGGAGGCTTTATCAAACAAAATTTGACACCGAGCCACAAAAGAGAAGTTAAAGATAGTATTAGATCAAAGGAAGAGGCTTATAATGTTGCCAAAAAGAGCAGTAAGCCTGAGGATTTTAGAATTCAACAAAGGAGGACCAAGAAATTGATAAAGAAAGGGAAATTAGAATATGAGTGTAAACTAGCGAGAGACATAAAAACAGACAACAAAAGCTTCTATAGGTATGTAAAAAGGAAAAGATCAGCAAAAGTAAATGTGGGTCCCCTCCAGGCTGAGACAGGAAAAATTATAATGGGGACTCAGGAAATGGCAGAGAAATTAAACAAATACTTTGTGTCTGTCTTCACAGAAGACCCAAAAAAACCTCCCGGAAATAGTAGAGCACCAAGTAGCTAGCGAAAATGTGGCACTGAAATAAATTAGTATTAGTAAAAAAAAATACTGGAGAAATTAATGGGACTGAAAGCCGATAAATCCCCTGGACCCGATGGCCTACATCCAGGGGTTTTGAAAGAGGTAACTATAGAGATAGTGGATGCATTGGTTTGTCATCTTCCAAAATTCCATAGATTCCAGAATGGTTCCCGCAGGTTGGAAGGTAGCAAATATAACCCCACTATTTAAAAGAGGAGGGCGGGAGAAAACTGGAAATTACAGACCAGTTAGAGTGACATTAGTAGGGAAAATGCGAGAATCTATTATTAAGGAAGTGGCAACAGGGCACTTAGAAAATACTAATAGGATTGGGCAGAGTTCTGAAAGGGAAATCATATTTGACAAATCTGTTAAGAGTGTTTTTTAAGGTTGTAACTAGCAACAGATAAGTGGGGGGGGGGGCAGTGGATGTGGTGTATTTGGATTTTCAGAAGGCATTCGATAAGGTGCCACAAGAGGTTATTAAACAAAATTAGGGCACATGGGATTGGGGTAATATACTAGCATGCATTGAGGATTGGTTAACGGATAGAAAAGAGAGTAGGAATAAAGGGGCCATTTTCGGGTTGGTAAACTGTAACGTGGGGTGCCGCAAGGATCGGTGCTTGGGCCCCAGCTATTCACAATCTATATCACTGATTTGGATGAGAGGGCCAAATGTAATATATCCAAGTGATGATACAAAGCTAGGTGGGAATGTAAGTTGTCAGGAGGATGCAAAGAAACTAAGGGCATATCGACAGGCTAAGTGAATATGCAAGAACATGGCAAATGGAATATAATGTGGAAAATTGTGAAGTTATCCACTTTGGTAGGAAAAATAGAAAAGCAGAGTATTTTTTAAATGGTGAGAGATTGGGAAATGTTGGTGTCCTTGTACATGAATCAGTGACAGTTAACTTGCAGGTACAGCAAGCAATTAAGAAAGCAAATGGTATGTTGGCCTTTATTACAAGAGGATTTGAGTATGAGTAAAGATGTCTTACTGTAATTATACAGGGCCCTGGTGAGATTGCATCTGGAGTAGTGTGTACAGTTTTGGTCTCCTTACCTAAAGTAGGATATACTTGCCATTGAGGAAGTGCAACAAAGGTACACCAGACTGATTCCAGAGATGGGGGGTGGGGGGGATATTGTCCTATGAGGAGAGATTTAGTAGACTAGGCCTATATTCTCTAGTTTACAAGAACAAGAGGTGATCTCTTTGAAACATACACAATTCTTACAGGGCTTGACAGGGTAAGTGCAGGGAGAATGTTTTCTCTGGATGAGGAGTCTAGAACCGGTGGGGGGGTCAGTCTCAGAATAAGGGGTAGGCTATTTAAGACGGAGATGAGGAGAAAAGTCTTCATTCAGAGGGTGGTGAATCTTTGGAATTCTCTACCCCAGAGGGCTGTGGAGGCTCAGTCTTTTGAGTATATTCAAGAACAGAGATTGATAGATTTTTGGATATTAAGGGAATCAAGGGATATGGGGATAATGCAGGAAAGTGGAGTTGAGGTAGATGATCAGCCATGATCTCATTGAATGGCGGGTCAGGCTCGAGGGGCCGAATGGCCTACTCCTGCCCCTAATTCTTATGTTCTTATAAGAAGATATTAGAGCAGATGACCAAAAGGTTAGTCAAAGAGCTAGGTTTTTAGGAGGAAAGAGGGGTTTCGGGAAGGAATTCCAGAGTTTAGTGCCTAGGCAGCTGAAGGCACAGTCGCCAATGGTGGATGTGCAAGAAGCCAGAATTGGAGGAGCACAGATATCTGAGGGTTGTAGGGCTCGACAAGGTTACAGAGATAGAGAGGGGCAAGGCCACGGATGGATTTGAAAGCACGCACAGGCACAACTTTGAAGTCTAAGAAGTGCTCCCTTTACCCATAATCCTTTCCGTTCTTCGGTCCAAACATATCCATGTGGTCAAATTCACTTTACCTTTATGTACAATTATCTTTGCATGGTCTCTCATCTGGTATCATATCAATTATTTTAAAAATCCATATAACCCACATCCATTGCATTGCTTTTATTTATCATCCAGTTATCTCTTCACAAATAATTCTAGAAGTTTGTTTAAGGATATAGGGCCCAAGTTTCCACATGATTTGCTCCTGATTTTTAGGAGCAACTGATGGAGAACGGAGTATCTTAGAAATCGCAATTCTCCACATTTAAGTTTTCTGCAGTTCTAGTCATTTAGAACAGTTTCACTTTTGAACAGAATTTTCTTTTCAAAAGGGGGCGTGTCCGGCCACTGACGCCTGATTTGAAAGTTTCCACAGTGAAAACGTACTCCAAACTAACTTAGAATGGAGCAAGTGAAGATTTTTGTAGGCGTGAAAAAACCTGTTCTACACATTAAAAAATCAGGCGCAGGTTACAAATTAGGCGTCCAGAACGAGGTGGGGGGGGGGGGGGAGGGAAGTCATTAAATTCTACAATAAATCCTCAGTTATACTTATACAAATATTATACAAATAAATCCAACCTGAATAAAAATTTATAAGCAAAGAAAAGATTAAATAAACCATGTTCCTACCTGTGTGAAAGTGCTTCAGGCAGGGAGAATGCTGCAGGAAGCCTCACAAGTTGAGGCAGCCGTTCCCGACGGCAGAGGGGGGGGGGGGGAGAAAGGTAGGGAGGAGGCAGCCGTTCCCGCGGGGGGGGGGGGAAACGCAGTGAGGACTCGACCGACCGCCGGCAGTAGCCGTTCCCGCCGGCAGTGGGGGGGGGGGGGGGGGGAGGCTGCAGGAAGCCTCAGAAGTTGAGGCAGCCATTCCCGATGGCGGGTGGGGGGAGGGCCCCCCTGCCGTGGGTCGGGCCCGTCGGGAAACGGCTGCCTCAACTTCTGAGGCTTCCTGCAGCCTTCTCACTGCTGGAAGAAGCCTCAGTGCTGATCATGGAAGGGCAATGTGGTTTTATTAAAAAATGATAAAAAAATTGAACAGCTGCAAAGAACTACAAAAATGGCCGAGTGCCAATGTTTCCTTCACACTGCGCGTGCGCGAACGCTCCAACGTGCACGCGCAGGGTTGCCGGCACGAAAAAAAACTCATTTAAATGGTACCCGCCCCCTCCTACTTACAAAATCGGCGCGAGTGGTAGGCTCCGCGCCAAGCTGATATCGAGCTGCAAAGCGCTCGAGAATAGCGCGCTTTTTTTTTTCAGGCGCCGTTTTCGGCACGAAAAACGGGCGCCCAGCTCGGAGGGGCGCCTGTTTTGCCGCGTGTGGAAACTTGGGGCCAATGTGTCCATTAGAAATCAAAGTAGAAATCAAGTAAGAATAATTAACCTATAATTTCTTGCTATATCCCATTTTTTTGGAAAGGGTCATTCCATTCTCTGGCAGAATTTTCATTTCCACCGAATTCTGCAAAGTTAGTCAGGGCCTCTGCTAATTCTAGCTTAGCATCCCTCCGGATACTTGGATATAAATCATCAGGTCCCAGTGATTTATCTATCTTAAATTTGAGTAACTTCTTTAGTACCTTGTTTTTGGTTGTATCTTCCACTAACTGTTCTACCCCCATCTCTGGTAGTTTTACAATCTCAATACCCACCTCCTCTGTGAAACCTGTGACAAGTACTTATTTATCTCATTGCCTCATGCTGCATTACAGGCCTACATCCTTTCATCTCTTAGTGGTCCCACCCCAACTCGTCTATCCTCTTGCTATTAACCTACCTATAAAAAGTAATTTTACTGCTTTTATTTTATTTTTTAAAAGACGAATTGGTTTTCATACACCTTCTTGACTTTCTGATCACCTTTTCTCTAGCTTTCCTATATTCTTTATATTTGTCCCAGCTTTCTTTATTATCTGCTAAATATTTTTTTAGTACTGAATTTTAGTACCCAATATCTCTATTGAATCATGATCCCATTTTTTCTTTTTCTTTACAGGAATATACTTAATTCATACCTTTTTCATCTCCTGTTCAAATATTTCTCATTGTTGATGTATGTGTCAGTTTTCTTTCCATTTAATCTGAGCACGATCCCTTTTTATTTAATTATAATTTGTTTTATTTTGCCGGTCAAGTATCCTCGTCGACACCGTTTTCTCTTTCTATTTTTCATGGAACCTAATTACACTGTGGTCACCATTTTCCCAATGATCCTCTACTTTCTCTCCTTCATTACCTAGAATCTGGTCAAGTAATGCTTCCTTCCTTGTAGGAGCAGCAACATATTGTCTGAGCACTAAAAAAAAGAAACTCCCTTTCCTCACCACAAAATATTCCCTATCCCAGTCTATTTTTAGATAATGGAAAGTCTCCTACAATTATGATTTTATTGTTAATGTACACCTCTCTAATTTGTCTTTCTGTACAAAGTACCAGCTCACATCTCTCCAACCTATCAGAAAATATCCTTAATTTTGTCATTTAATTTAGGTTTCATGGAGACCAGCATTTTTTAAGTCTTCACTGCCCTCTCGAGCCACTCCCATGACACAGCCTAGACATATCCTGGCAGTATTTTATTGATTTTAATGCAAACACGTCCTTTGAACAAGCTTTGGAAGCTAATCCAGTGATGCACAATCTTGGAAAACACATGAGTATACAGCAGTATACAGTCATACGTGATTTTCGCATTTACAGAAATGTCCTCAGTCCAATTCGAACTGTTGGCTCACATGCACATCACTGTTGTAATCATCACAGATTTAGCCCCTAAAACTTCAGCATCAGTGAAGCCAAAAATGCACTACAAGTGACAATATTATTCAGTAGGTTGGAGATGTCTTTCAAAAAAGAGGGAGGGGGAGATTTCTCTGTACTGAAAGTAACCTTACCTCCTTTATTCTATAGCCTGAGAGAGGAAACTCTACCCTACAACAAATGCACATTATACCTGACCCGGGAGCACTCATCAAAAAAGGTGGGAATATTATTACTTTCCCAGTATAGGCAAAAACAATTACATTAATTATCTACTCCAAGACAGAATTCAAACAGTAATCAGTTTGGGGAGAGGAGGAAAGAGGAAGTCAAAACATAAAATCATAAAAAGAAAGATAAAATCCTAAAATGGAGTTATAATTCATGCATCAATTAAATCTTGCTTTCACCCACTGACATTTGTAACATGACATTCTGTGACAGGTATCATCTCCCCAGCACCTGTAGATTATTTTACAAAACATGTGCAAGTTATACAATTTAACAGTTACACTAACTTAAGTTGTGCTTTGCAACACAACTTTGGAGTTCAGGTGACTTAAGTAAAATCACTTCAGCTCAGCTTTTATAGTTTTATATCAATGCTTCTTCATTGTGTGAGAGCCATGCCCCACTCCAGACCAACTGTTATTCCAAATGTAATATGGCATCGTAATGCTCCAAAACTATGCACAATACACAGGAATATCCAAAATATAATCTTGAAACCCAACCCACTCCTTCCAAAAAACACAGCACTTTCTCATTTGTAATCTGTGTATCAGCAATAAACTAAAAGGTGATAACAGGACAAGACAAATATTGTATTTTGTAAATATTTGATTTCAATAGCAGTTATACCTCCTCAGGCATAATAACATGGTGATACAAGGAGGTCTGCAATTATCACTAACTGATCATCTGTGAACTGCTGTTTATGTTCTTGCCAGTTATCATGGTGAGTTCTTCGGAAATTAGATAATGTTTTCTTCACAGTCAGCTATAAAACAAAACAGAATTTTAAAACACCTCAGTGGAATTTATAAATGTAGATTCTTATGAACAAAGTAGAACAAAAATGAATCAGCAAGTATCTCAATCTATGCAGTAATTGAAAAACAATTATGTGCTGAATTTGCTGAAAAAATAACAGCATCTGAACGACGTGCTCGGTTATTAATGTGCAAATCGGCCAACCACTTGTGGCAAGGAAGAGATATCCTGTGAATTGAGCATCATCACAATTTGCTGGACCATCGGTGCCTCTCACTTTGCGAAAACGGCATCTCGCCCTTAACTTCCCCATGAGTTTCATTAAGTTGCTGCATTTGCACATTAAATTCCCATTAAACATGCCACAGAAACTTAAGTCTAATAATTAAATAATGTATGTACCCTTTTAACTACGTGATAATTGTTAATGACTGCCAATCAGCTAGTTTCTGTGGCCCAAAAAGTAAACAATTAAAAGTGTGGCGCCTCATTCCTTCAGGTAGTGAATTGTTGTTGGGAGATTTCTAAAACATCAAACTTTATTTTATTTTAAAATCTTACTTTTCCTTTGTGTCTCTTTTGTCTCTCTCCTTTAATTCAATCTTTCTTTCCCTCTAATTCACCCTCCTTCTCAGCCTTTCCTGTGCTTCTTTCTCAATCCTTAAATTTCATTGGTTAAGGAGATACACTGCTTGTCCCATCATTCACCAAGGCCCCAGATGCCCTCTTGCACTCACTCATCAGTTATCCACTCGCACATCCAGCAACTTACGGGGCAATTTTGTTTTGAGCTGATGGGTGCAGGAAAATTAACTAATCGGACATGCCACAGGATGGTCTGGTGCAGAAAATTTGGGGAATGATATGTAGCAAAGAGTGAAGTATAAAATCTGCATTCTTCCAAACAAATGGTGGTGCACATTCGTGCTCTAATTCTTTCCTTACTGATTAAACAAGGTACAAAAAGCACATTCTGAAAAATTTATGTTATAAGAAGCAAGAGATGCACTGAGTTTGAGAAATGGAGTGTGCTTCAGCTGCAGCATGGAGCTCAGCAAAGAGGGCACGAGAGAAATCAAGCATGGAAGTTACAAAAGTGTGGAATAGGGTTTCAGAGGCAGTGGGTGTGAGGCAGAGAACAATAATATTGGGAGGTGGAAGGAATCAGTCTTGGTATGGTTTTTGAAACTCAACTCAGTCCCAATGTTCAAATTAAGTTCTGTCTTACCCACAACATGATGTCTGAGAAGAGTTTGGCATCATCAACGTCGTTGTGGAGAGATGGTGCTGGATGTCAACAGTGTACAACAGAAATTGACCCTGTGCTAAAGGGCAACATATCCTTGACATTCAACAGCTTTACCATCACCGAATACCCCACCATCAACATCCTGGGGTCACCATTGACCAGAAACTTAATTGGACCAGCCACATAAATACTGTGGCAACAAGAGCAGGTCAGAGGCTGGGTATTCTGCAGCGAGTGGCTCACTTCCCGACTCCCCAAAGCCTTTTCACCATCTAGAAGGCACAAGTCAGGAGTGTTATGGAATACTCTCCACTTGCCTGGATGAGTGCAACTCCAACAACACACAAGAAGCTCGACACCATCCTGAACAAAGCCCGCTTGATTGGCACCCCATCTACCACCTGAAACATTCACTCCCTCCACCACTGGTGCACCGTGGCTGCAATGTGTACCATCTACAAGATGCACAGCAGCAACTCACCAAGGCTTCTTCGCCAGCACCTCCCAAACCCACGACCTCTACCATCTAGAAGGATAAGGGCAGCAGGCGCATGAGAACACCACCACCTCCCAAGTTCCCCTCCAAGTCACACACCATCCTGACTTGGAAGTATATCGCCGTTCCTTCATCATTGTTAGATCAAAATGCTGGAACTCCCTCCCTAACAGCATTGTGAGAGTATCTTCACCACACAGACTGCAGTGGTTCAAGGCGGCGGCTCACCACCATCTTCTCAAGGACAATTAGGGATGGGCAATAAATTCTAGCCCTGCCAGCGATGCCCACATCCCGTGAACAATTTTTAAAAAAATGTTTAAAAAAAATAGGAGGTCCAAGGATGGAACAATTTGTAGTAGGACAAGATATTACTGAAGATGTGGTGGCTAAATTAGGACAAGTAGTTGTGGAACCAATCAAGGGCATTCCAGTTGAAGCACACTACAGAGGAGAGAAGGTGGAGCAGGCTGGAATGGCTGACTACATCAAAAACCATGGAAAAGTTAGGAAAAATCCTACAAGATATCACTGGTGACTTTGACCACCATTGTCTCAGTGATGTGGCAGGGTGGAAAGCAGCTGAAAGGATTTGAACTGGTAATTGAGAGAGAAATGAGCAGGGGGCTGGGTGCCAATCGTTTGCTTGATCTTAGGAAGGAAATGATGGTTCGAGGATGGGTGGCAGTGGAGGTGATACAGCGATTAAGGGTCAGGTTTTTTTTTTTTGAGTAGAAAGCTGATGATAGTTTTGAGGTGCAGGGGAATGGTGCCAGTGCAAAGAAAGTCATTTTGATGTCAGTAAGCATGGGAAAGGAAAGGTAGTCAAATAGTCAAAAGTTTGATTGGAGGAAATCATAGAAGAAGAGGTGGGTCTCAGAAAAGATGGTGAGTGCTGAGGCTAGGAAAAGAGGAGAGGAGTAGAGTCAGGAACGTGAGGGATAATCTAGGGGGGGTTTGGGGTGTAGCGGTCAACTGTGCCACTAGTCTCAATCCTCGAGATGATGATGGCCTTAAGGTCATTGTATTTAACATTAAAAGTGAGAATGGAAGGGGTGGGAGAGTCAAAGGAGGCAGCTGGTCACGGAGAAGCACTTGGATTGAACGGTGATTAGCCAGGTCAGTCTTGCAGCCGGTTCACTGAAGACTTCGGACAAGAGAATCTAGAGGTGGGAACTGTACCAGGAGACCATGAAGGAGTTAGTGGGAACAAATGTATCAAAGGATGAACCAAGGTTGCTGTTGCACAAGTCAACAGATGAAGTATGGGTCAGAGAACCAGAACAGAGCGAGTGGGGAAATGTTGCAGAGAGCTGCAGTGAGAGTGGGAAAGATTTTTCCATGTGCAGAGAACGAGGTCAGTGGAAGTGGGCAGAGAGATATGGACGGTGTGACAGATGCAGAAGGAATCAGAGATGGCCTTGTTAAAGGTAACAATTCAATTGGTTTAATGAGAATGAAAATATTAAGCCAATAATTCCACACTAATGTGGATTTAAAAACAGCAAATCAAGTTTATTGGAATTCTTTGAGGATAAAGGTGATTCAGTTGATGAATTCTGATGAATCTTTATTTAAGCATTAATTTGGAGATGGGATTCTACTACACACCATTACCCAAAGTTCTGGCATGAAATGGAAATCCAGGGTTGAGATAATGGTATAGAAAAGGTATATTTCAGTCAATTCTGAACTATTTTTCTTCATTTTAATTTTTTTTTGCTGTAGTTTAGGTTTTCGTGAGATATTGCATTAATTATTCTACATTTATTTTTGCCACCCAGCAAATGGGTTTCCAAATGGGAATTTCCCTATCTGACATGGAGGAATACCAGGTGGGTCAGGTTGCACAAAACATGCTGTGTGTGTTTACCCACCAGTACTCTCACCTGCAGACAGCGATAAATATATGCCGCTGTGACAGATGGCTACAGGCTCCTATTCTCAAGACGTCTGAAAAGCATACTGGATGGTGTCCCTAATAAAAGTAAATGATTAACTGTGGTGCTTTTCAGATAGCATTCTACATTACAATCACAGTAATGTCATGCTCTCAAAGGTACTGCAGGACAGAAAACATATGTTGATCAACAGCTAGTGTACCTTGATTGAGCACACATTGGGTAAGAGGCCATCACCCACAGGGGCTGGCACACCTACTTAACAATGACTGCAGGGAACTACAGATCCAGGTCATCAAAGAAGCAGCAGAGTTGTACCATCTTCTGCAAGAACATTTACTGCTACCATGCAGCATAGGGCTGGCATGTTCAGTGACAAAGCAGTTAGCCTGAAACTTGGCAAAATCTCCTTGCAGGCATGCTATAATGCTGACCTATGGGAGGATGTGGTGTGAAGTGAGCAGCGAGGGCAACCCCCATTGCAACTACCACAGTACCATCTCCATTAGGGATTGGTGCTAGGCTGCTTTTACTTCTCTGCAGACTCACCTGCACCTTGGATTTCCTTTGCCCACCCCTTGAACCTTGGTAAAGCCCGTCAAGATTTGAAATGCCTTGTGTCTTTCCTCATGCTGTAAGAAATGTTGCTGCCTAATTTTCTCATTTCCCTTTAATTGTCTCTCTACTTCTAAATTTAATTGACATGCCATTTTCTGTTGCCTTCACGACTGTGATCCTTACATACATCCAAAGCTGCACCTGAAGCTACGCATGATGATAATATGCACACTACAAAACTGGGTAAAACGGCACACTCCCATTCAGACCAATATAACATCAAGTTCAAATTATTCTGATGCAACATTCACCCATATCAGAAAATCTAGGTTATTTTATCTATCCTTGTACAACACAATATTAGGCAATATGAATGGTATGTGCAGTTTCAGTTCTTACTCAGGATTTCAGATAGGTAATTTTGTATTTTTAATTGGCTTATTTTATGACCAAATAAATCACCACATTCACAATTTGGCCACCAATACCAGTGTGTTCCTAACACAGATGAGGCTGCACACAGGGAGGTTAAAGTAACAGTGACCTCAGTCTTTAATAAGACACTCTGAGGAGCAGGCCTTAGTGGCCAGCTTATATACAGTGCTCCCAAGGGATGCTGGGATCCCTTGGGACTTCAGGGGATGAGCTCCCTGGTAGCGGAACATGGGAGTGCATGCTTTACAGATACACAACATCACTCCGTTCCCCCACCCCCCAAAGAAAGTGTGAAAACTATTTACAAGGTGAGGCGGTCGGGAGCCTTTCTTTCCCTGGTGGACCAACTCGGTACAAATGTCTGTTCTGGTGTGTTGGCTGTGCCCTCGCTGGGCTGGCGTGTTGTTGGCCCTGCAGGGCTGCTGGGTGAGCCTGGCCTTGCTGGGCTGTTGGGCGTGATGGGTTCAATTCCCTGGTCCGGGTGGTGTCGTTGATCCTTTGAGTGTGTGTTGTGGGCTTGAAAAAGGTGGTGTCTGCTGTGGGTTGTTCAGGGCAGTCTGTGAACCGCAGCCTCGTTTGGTCCAGGTGCTTTCTGCAAATTTGTCCATTGTCTAGTTTGACTACAATCACCCTACTCCCTTCTTCAGCGATCACTGTACCCGCGATCCACTTGGGACCATGTCCATAGTTTAGCACATACACAGGGTCATTCAGATCAATTTCCCGTGACACAGCGGCGTGAACATAGTTTACATTTTGTTGCTGCCGCCTGCTCTCTACCTGATCATGCAGGTTGGGGTGAACCAGCGAGATTCTGGTTTTAAGTGTCCTTTTCATGAGTAGCTCAGCCGGGGGCACCCCTGTGAGCGAGTGGGGTCTCGTGCGGTAGCTGAGCAGTACTCGGGACAGGCGGGTTTGGAGTGAGCCTTCTGTAACTCATTTAAGGCTCTGTTTGCACTGCCCGCTCTGCCTGCCCATTGGAGGCTGGTTTAAACGGGGCAGAGGTGACATGCTTGATCCCATTGCGGGTCATGAATTCTTTAAATTCGGCACTGGTGAAACATGGCCCGTTGTCACTGACCAGTATATGTCAGGCAGGTCGTGGGTGGCAAACATGGCCCTCAGGCTTTCAATGGTGCCGGTGGCGATGGCGGTGCTTCCCGACATTATTTCACATTCAATCCATTTTGAAAAAGCATCCACCACCACCAGGAACATTTTACCGAGAAACGGGCCCGCATAGTCGACATGGATCCTCGACCACAAAGTTAGTGGTGCCTCTCTGGGCGCATTGCTCAACTGAGCACATACGTTGCATTGCCGTACACAGGACTCTAAGTCAGAGTGGATACTGGGCCACCACACATGGGATCTGGCTATCGCTTTCATTACTATACCCGGGTGTGTACTGTGGAGATCCGAGATGAACATCTCTCTGCCCTTTTTTAGTAGCACTACGCGGTTACCCCACAAGCAGACAGTCTGTCTGAATCGACAGCTCGTCCTTTCGCCGCTGGAACGGCTTGATTGGCTCTTGCATTTCAATGGGGATGCTGGCCCAGCTCCCATGCAGTACATAGTTTTTTTTAACTAGGGACAGCACAGGATTTTGGCTGGTCCAAGTCCTAATCTGGCGGGTTGTGACAGGTGTTTTATCATTTTCAAATGCTTCCATGACCATCAACAAGTTTGCAGGCTGCGCCATTTCCACCCCCGTGGTGAGCAATGGTAGCCGACTGAGAGCATCCGTACAGTTCTCGGTGCCTGGCCTGTGGCGGATGGTTTGGTTATACGCGGATAGCGCGAGTGCCCACCTTTGTATGCGGGCTGAGGCATTAGTATTTATCCCCTTATTTTCAGCGAACAGGGATGTGAGGGGCTTGTGATCGGTTTCCAGCTCAAATTTGAGGCCAAACAGGTACTGATGCATTTTCTTTACCCTGAACACACACACGCTAATGCCTCTTTCTCAATCATGCTGTCGGCCCTCTCGGCCTTAGACAAGCAACTTCCCTGCAACGTTAGCTTGTTATAATACACACCCGACTCCGTATGACGACGCGTCACATGCTAGCACAAGTCTTTTACACGGGTTATACAAGCAGCTTGTTGGAGCATAAAATGTTTCTGGCTTTCTCAAAAGCAATTATTTGGTTTATTTCCTCATACCCAGTTCTCACCTTTGTGCAATAGCATATGTAGGGGTTCTAAAAGGGTGCTTAACCCCAGTAGGATGTTACCAAAATAGTTGGAGTCGTCCCAGGAACGACCGCAGCTCCATGACGTTCTGTGGCCTGGGCGCGTTCCTGATAGCCTTTTTCTTGGCGTCTGTGGGCTGAATGCTGTCCGCCGCGATCTTTCTCCCCAAAAACTCCACTTCTGTTGCCATGAAGATGCATTTCGACTTCTTCAGCCGCAGCCCTATGCGATCCAGTCGCTGGAGGACCTCCTCCAGGTTTTGTAGGTGCTCGGCGGTGTCCCGACCAGTGACCAATATGTCGTCCTGAAAGACCACCGTGTGCGGTACCGACTTGAGTAGGCTCTCCATGTTTCTCTGGAAGATCGCTGCAGCTGACCGAATTCCAAATGGGCATCTGTTGTAGATGAACAGTCCCTTGTGCGTGTTGATGCAGGTGAGGCCCTTCGAAGACTCCTCCAGTTCCTGCATCATGTAGGCCGAAGTCAGGTCGAGCTTGGTGAACGTCTTGCCTCCTACCAGCGTCGCAAATAGGTCGTCTGCCTTAGGAAGTGGGTATTGGTCCTGTAGCGAGAAACGATTAATAGTTACTTTATAATCGCCGCAAATCCTGACCGTGCCATCACTTTTGAGTAATGGAACAATCGGACTGGCCCACTCGCTGAATTCCACTGGGGAGATGATGCCCTCACGTTGCAGCCTGTCCAGCTCGATTTCCACTCTCTCTATCATGTGAGGTACCGCTCGTGCCTTGTGGTGAATGGGTCGTGCCTCTGGGACCAAGTAGATCCGCACCTTCGCCCCGGAAAAGTTTCTAATGCCTGGCTCAAAAAGGGAAGGAAATTTGTTCAGAATCTGGGTACATGAGGCCTCATCGACATGTGATAGCGCTCGGATGTCATCCCAGTTCCAGCGGATTTTGCCCAGCCAGCTCCTTCCAAGCAGTGTGGGGCCATTGCCCGGGACAATCCAGAGTGGCAGTTCGTGCACCGTGCCCTCGTAGGTGACCTTGACCATGGCGCTGCTGAACCAGTGTACACAACTCCTCATACGACTTATCTGTGGATTTCACCAGAGCCAGAAGATTCTTAATGAGGCTGTAGGTCGGTGCCCCGCAGACCGTGAGGAAGACCGCTCTCCTTTTTGCAATGCTTCCTTCTCCGTCCAGCTCGTTGGCTACAAAGTACTGGTCTAGCCGTTCGACATAGGCTTCCCAGTCCTCATCCTCCGAGAACTTCTCCAGGATGCCCACAGTTTGCTGCATCTTTGCGTTGGATTCGTATTCTCGTCGCCAGTTATTGTGTTCCTAACACAGATGAGGCTGCACACAGGGAGGTTAAAGTAACAGTGACCTCAGTCTTTAATAAGACACTCCAGAGTGAGGAACAGGCCTTAGGGGCCGGCTTATATACAGTGCTCCCAAGGGATGCTGGGATCCCTTGGGACTTCAGGGGATGAGCTCCCTGGTGGTGGAACATGGGAGCATGCTTTACAGATACACAACAAATACAATGCCAGGGAATGTAGTTTATTTAAATGGCTTATTTTTTACCTCTATAGGTTGTGGATCATTCAGGTGAACACTGAGGTTCATCAGAAGCTGTGGCATCCAAGTTGGCACTTCATATGGACTCGACAGGATGCAGGCACTTAGTCCCAATACTCCAGCATGTCGTCGAACCAAATCTATAGTGGTGGGTGAAAAGTATTACCAATTGAATGTCAATGGTGTCAAATTTTCTTATATAAAAAATAATCTTATTGTAGATTTTAACTTTTGCACTTAATTGCAGGTTCACTTTCTAGACAAACGATGCTTGGTAACAAAGTATTAAATGATTACACTAATTGCTGAAAGTCATTTTCTGATATTGTATAAACACAATTTTTACCTGCTGGAGGAATTGTATCCACCACTGCACCTGGGTCCCTTTTCCTCTTCTTTGGAAGTCTGGTCTTGCAGAGCTGTTCAAAGTGACGCTGCATGGGGCAATCCATAGTCAGGAAGTTGCACTGCAGAAGACCACTAAGGGTGGTAGCAGCCATTTCTCTCGTCTGTGAGCAGTAAAAAGATATTCATCAGTTGATACCCACTGCTCACACAATGTGTCCAACACACCATCCTGCGTCATTCATGTCCTTTCCTACAGCACTACAAAAAGCCTAGAATTAATATTTTATTAGTTCACTACAACACGTACAGCAATTTGCCAACTATATATTCCTATGGTTGAAAGTGCAACCTCTGCAAAGTCCTTAAACGTATTGCTGTTTCCCTCCACCTCTCCCACAACTCCGTGTGAATCCCTCTAATCAGGTTCCTACCCCATCAGCAACGAAATAGCCTCAAGTTATAAATGGCATTCTGTGGTTGAACAAATGCATTGTGCTTCCTTAACTCCTCTGCAGCCTTTAACACAGTCGATCACATGATCCTCCTCCAACACCTCTTCTCTACTCTCCCGCAGCATGGGACTGCTCTTGCTGGATTCCATTTTTACCCATCCAAACATTGCCAAAGCGTCTCCAGCTATGTTTTCTCTTTTGAGCCCTCCATCACCACCTCCGGAGCACCCTCACCCACCGCCCCCCCCCCCCCCCCCCCCCCCACCCGCCCGATCCATCCTTGACTGCTTCCTTTTCCTCATACATGCTCCCCCTTGACAACATTAGCTGAAGTCACAGGGTCAACTTCCACATGTACACTCTCCCACCAGCTTTCTTGACACTGCTTGTCTGACAACCAGTCTTCGATGAGCTGTAACATCCTCCAGCAAAACATTGGGAAGACCGTAAACATTGTCAAGCCCCCCCGCATCACAAACTCCACACCCCTCCTTGGCCAATGCGTCAGGCTGAAACAGACTGTTTGGAACCTTAGTGTACTGTTTTGACCCCTGAGCTAAGGTATTGACCTTATATCCTCAATCACAAAAGCAACCTGCTTCCATCTCTAACACTGGAGGAGGAAGTTGGAAAAGGGTAAATAAAGGTGGTGTACAAAGAAGGGCGAGAACACAACGGGAGGAGGAGAGAGGAGTAGTAAGGGAGAGGAAAGCAACGGTGCCTCAGTGAGGAGGAGGGAAGAGGAATAGGAATACCTCAGTATAGATTGGTTGGAAAAGTTCTCAGTGGTGGGCAAGTGGGGAAACAAAACTAACATAAATATAACCCTGGCTATATATCCTATTCACATATGGCTATGTATTATACACTGAAGTCAGCTGCAAATACCAATATGATAAATTTGCTGTGTTTAGGTCAAAATCACTAATTCTTTCAGCGTGGATGTCATCACATGATAAACAATCATGCTGGCTGGTGTCTGCTGTGACATCTGCTATTGTCAAGAAACACTTTTTAAAAAACATAATTGCTCTGTACCTTATATAAATAACAAAGGAACATTTTGATTGCAGTTCACAGTGAAACTCAATAAAGTTGTTCAAGAAGTATACACCCCCATTTCTCCCTCAGGCGTGACACCAACCACCGCCCCCGCCCCCCCCCCCCTCCCCTCCTTCCTCAACACTGCACTTTGGCTCCCTCCTCACACAGGACTCCTACCTTCACGGATTCCACTGCTGCACATGGAAGGAATGTCTAATATCAGAGTTCCTGCCAGTGTGCAGCAGCATTCACAACTGGAATAGCAACAAGTAGGGGGAATACTATACTGGCATTGATATTTCTCACATGTATGAGCAATGTGAATAGTTGCCATATACGGTGGAAGGGTGAACAGTGTTTAAAATGTTTTTTATTTATCTGACTGTTTTAGGTGTTTAGTTATTACAGGGTAAAATTGATCCTAAAATCCGAGTAGCTTTATTATTGTAATATTGGGTTTGTTTCAATGTCAGTGAATGTGCTGAAAACTTAAAATGGCAAGTTTAGGTAGACTGAAACTTCCTGGATTTTAAGAAGGTTAGGAAGGTATTTCATAATCTCAAAATTAGCATATTTCTTATAGCCTCTGTAATATTGTCTCAAAAGAAAAATACACTGCAATGTTCATATTGGCCCCGAATTTGTGGTCAGCAGCGAAGCAAAGGTATCCTGCGATCCCTGTGTCGAGAATTTGGGGTTTTCCATCCTTCAATTCAAATCAACGGAAGTTAGTGGGGATTCCCTTGTGCGAACTGCTGTGATATCAACAGGCTGTCGAAGCAGCCAATCAAAACGCAGAAATCTCAGTCAGCGAACAAAGGAGTGAGTAAAATTCTAACTTTTAAAAAATATTAGAAAGTGCTAAATAAATATTGGGGCTCTCACATGGGGAAAAGGCACACCTAAATTAAAGATGCACAAACTTTCACAAAAACATTAAAAAAACACCTTTTTGAAAACTTTTCATTTTATTTTTTTATTAAAATGGACACATTTCATGCTGTACAAAATTTAAACTATTTTTCCAGGCCCTTAACCTGTGTTTAGTATTAATAAAGCTGTTAAAACCCCAGTTACACCTAATCCCTTTGGGTCTAACTTTTAGTGAGGAATTTAACAGCATACTTACTGCGGAAAAGCCAACGTTTGTGTCAGTTTCAATGATTTATCTGATTACACAGATTGCCGGCTCTGTAGGGGAGCACAGCACATCCGGTTTCGGAGCAATCAATGACTCACTGCAACTTCAGGATTTCCGCATGCGCATGCGCCAAATCCCGAAGTTGTGGTCAGTTTCAGAGACGGAATGATGGCAAACGCTGCCAGTTCGCCATCAACCAGACCGCAAATTCCAGGCCATTGAGTATTCATGAACTTATTGTACAAACTACCTGCAACAGTACTTTGCATACAATCCTGCAGATTAAAATTTAGATTCATGAACATAGCGTTCTGATGCCCTGTAAGACAGTGTGCTGTTGCAAGCGTCATGCTAATTAAACTGAGTTACTACACTACAACGAACCAAAGAATTGCCAAAGCACGTTATTTCAAATGAAAACAACTTTTTAAAAAAATGAAAAAATGTAAAATGAAAAAAATCCAGTTGTATTGTTAGAAGTAACTAACAAACTTCTGTTTAAGATCAACTGAATTCCTTAAGGACTGTACTATTAAATGAAAGATTAAGTGCTAATGCAATCCTAGACCAGTATGATACTTCACTATGAAATGAGCAGAACCATCAGGGATCCACTTCATTTACTACATTGCTTCTTGCATTAAAATTCATTAACTACACTGATATGAATATGACTACTAACAGTTACATTTAGCCATGAGCACATTTAGCAACCGGCCCAGTCTCGGAAGCTTTTGCTCATGCACTATTTATATTTAATAGTGCTCACTTTTCCCCCCCCCATGCTCCATAATAAAAAAGCAAATTATTAGTTAAATAGAGAAAAATTACAAAATGCTGCAGTACAGACGGACCTGGGGGTCCTTGTGCATGAAACACAAAAAGTTAGTATGCAAGTAATCAGGAAGACAAATGGAATGTTGGCCTTTATTGCAAGGGAGCTAGAGTATAAAAGGCGAGAAGTCCTGCTGCAACTTTACAGGGTATTGGTAAGGCCACACCTAGAGTACTGCATACAGTTTTGGTCTCCTTATTTAAGGAGGGATATATTTGCATTGGAGGCAGTTCAGAGAAGGTTCACTAGGTTGATTCTTGAGATGAAGGGTTTGACTTATGAAGAAAGGTTGAGCAGGTTGGGCGTATACTCATTGGAGTTCGGAAGAATGAGAGGTGATCTTATTGAAACATATAAGATAATGAGGGGGCTTCGACATGGTAGATGCAGAGAGGATGTTTCCACTCATGGGGAAATCTCGAACTAGGGGGCATAGTCTCAGAATAAGGGGTCGCCCATTTAAAACTGAGATGAGGAAGAATTTCTTCTCTCAAAGGGTTGCAAATCTGTGGAATTCTCTGCCCCAGAGAGCTGTGGAGGCTTGGTCATTGAATATATTTAAGGCTGATGGACAGATTTTTTGAGCAATAAGGGAGTAAAGGGTTATGGGAGTGGGCAGGGAAGTGGAGCTGAGCCCATGATCAGATCAGCCATGATCTTATTGAACAGCGGAACAGGCTCAAGGGGCCAAATGGCTCACTTCTGCTCCTATTTCTTACATTCTTATGTTAAAACAATCAAATGAACTGAAAACTCCTTGTGCCAATCATCAGATTTCAGAATCCAACTTTAAAGTACAAATCTTCTTTAATAATGTTAAATATATTCTGTGCTCTCATATTATATCATGCACATTATATTTACTGCCTTATATCTTTGTTGTGTTCCAAATCAGGGCAGAGTTTGTCGCTATAGATGGCATATTCTTTGTGCCAAAGAGTGTCCTCTATAATCTGAACAGCATTATAGGATATAGGATTAAGGAGCTTTGGGACAACTGGCAAAAAGCAGACTTTTCACACTAATGAATTGCAAACATCCCCTTCAGTGACATGGAAAGGGTAAGGAACAAAGAGTCCTGGGTCCCTTTAAAAATGGAGCAATACAGTCTCAGTTCATTGTCTATATCCATCGAATAATTGTAACATTGCTTTTGTTCCATTTATTCCCATGCCCAATTGCAAATATATGGCCTATACTCCAAACTTATTCATCACAGTTAACATATGCACTCAAAACTGGCACTCCGTGACATTCTAACATGTGGTGAATGAAGGAAACATTTCAAATTTCATCAACATTTCTTAAATTATGAAACAGCAGGTTGAAAATCACATTTATATAAGTGTTCAAAATGCCATAGGGATACATATTTAGATGAAGACAAATCAACTGCAACTGGGTTGCAAAATCAAAACAAAATGAATCTACCTCCCTACTGCAAAAAAAACTGGTACATCGGTACAATGCATGGGAGGAAGGGGGAGGATAGAAGTCTATAAAATTATACTTGCTATAGTATATAATTAAGTCATTGCATTACAAACAGGAGACAGGAAGAAAATAGGGAATTACTCACTCAGTAAAATGTGTTACTATGACAACTGGATTAGTAGATAAGTGACCGAACTGCATTATTGCTAATTCAGATCTATTCAATCAATTTACAATTTTAGTGTGTGTATGTGTGCGCACATGCATTCCTTAAATGTAAAACTAAGAACATCAAAAGACAACTTACAGTCTAAATTTTAAGCTATTTTGCTATTTATATTGTTCATCAAAGCATTTATTGTGCTAAACATGAGTTTTTTTATTCAGACAGGTTAAATTAAAGATTCAAAGACAGATATAGTATTGGAAATCACTATCTACCAAGAAAACATTCAGATAAATTAATTTTCCTGGTACCAATGGATAAATCAAATCTATTTTACATGCTCTCTAATTTCTTCTGAGCTCGATATGGAATTCATATTTTTTTAGACTGATTTCAAGTGGTAAATATACAGCATCCTTACTAATAAAGGATGCACTTTTTCTCCTTTCTCTCTAGAAAGAGCAATCAGGCAGGGATGACACCACTAATTCATGCCATCAATAGGACCATTGACTATTAACACAAAGTCAGGCTCCCACTACCAAGAGCTTTGAGTAAGGTACAGAGAACTTACAATTCATATGCAGATACTGTGATGCAACAGCAAAATTCTTGGAATCAATACTGATTCAATACCTCCATACAACCAAGAACAATGGGAACAGCTTCACATATAAAGTGAAGTGAGCAGATTGGGCTGTTCTCCATATATTGGCCCAGAATTTCCTGCAACGACGAGGTCAGCAGCATGTGCTATAGATTTTGCCATTTTGTACAGATCTGTGTTGCTAACTTAGTCCAAAATTTTCTAGTTTTCTAACTAGAATATGCCACGGCAAAAGAGCAGTAAATTTGGAGAGACAAATCCAACGGCCAACGAATTGATCCCTCTGCTAATGGTGCAATTTCTGTGTCATGGGGGTAATATTCTGCAACTTGACTCAGTGATAACTTTTCTATTGAATTTAAATAATCATGATAATTTGAGATAGCATAGGAAATGGCTTCCAGATTTATTTTTAAATAAAAAAGTTCTGTTTCTGTAAAACAAATAAAAGTTACGTGGAAAAGGGGAATATTGTTAACATTTATAATGGAAAATTGAAGAAAATACATAGATCACTTAATCTGAACAAACTTTTTTTTTTAATGTCGTCATTACTTTATCCTGGGAATTGACTAAATTAGAAATCAACTATAGATGATATATTTAACAATTTCTAGGTGTCCTTTATAAAGATGTGTTGAATAACTACAACCCAAGTACTCCAATACTTGCTGGTTGGAATAAAATGGATAGTGACTTTGAGAACTTGTGTCATTCACACATGTATAATCAGAATAAAGCTGCCACACCTAGAGTACTGCATACAGTTTTGTTCTCCTTATTTAAGGAGTGACATATTTGCATTGGAGGCAGTTCAGAGAAGGTTCACGAGGTTGATTCCTGGAATGAAGGGGTTGTTTTGAGGAAAGGTTGAGCCTGCACTCATTGGAGTTTAGAGGAATGAGGTGATCTAATTGAAACATAAGATTCTGAGGGGGGTTGACTGGGAGGATGTTTCCCCTCATGGGGGAATCTAGAACTAGGGGATTATAATTTAAAATAAGGGATCACCCATTTAAGACAGAGATGAGAAGGAATTTCTTCTCTGAGGGTTGTGAATCATGGGAATTCTCTACCCCAGAGAGCTGTGGAGGCTGAGTCATTGAATATATTCAAGGCTGAGATAGACAGATTCTTGAACCATAGGGGAGTCAAGGGTTATGGAGAACAGACAGGAAAGTGGAGTTGAGGCCAAGATCAGATCAACCATGATCTGACTGAATGGCGGAGCAGGCCCGAGGGGCTAAATGGCCTACTCCTGCTCCTATTTCTTATGTTCTTATAATTTATTTGTCGATGTCATCATCATCATCATAGGCAGTCCCTCGAATGAGGATGACTTGCTTCCATATGTTCACAGATGTTTCAATGAAGGACCCAATGTTCCAGTCGATGTATATCATCTATAGCTACACCAAATTGGTTAAATGCTAATAGCAATATAATTATTTATAACTATTTAATACGAATGTTGCGCACGGTGATGAAAAGTACTCATTGGCAAGTGTTTGTATCTTTTCTGCATTAAACAATTGCCGTACAAGTGACCCATTTATGAAAAAAAGATAGAGGATATAAAACTGTTAATTAGGCTTGATTGGTGTCTGTAAGGAGATTGTGCTTATTATAGAAACTAACTGCAGGACATTTACAGTAATTGTGATCATATTAAGGCCTCATTTGATAAGACATGGGAAATATTCTGTTACCCTAATGCTCATGATTATGATGCCAAATTATTCTCATTTTTCTTCCCATGAACTACAAGCTTACATTAATAACAATGTCCAATTATGTAAAAAAGTTAGAACTGATTTAGAGCAAATTACTGGAAGGAATTCAAAGCTGGAAAGATATAAAAAGCAGGGTTTAAATGTGGGTCTATGAAGATCAGAGCTATCACAGAACGAATGACTGGTGTCAATAAGAGGCCAAGAGGAGGATTTGTGGATCAAGGTGTAGAGAGTTGCATGCAAAGACAAGTTAACCTTGAGTGCCGATGCAACACATGGATTTCTGGCCCTAACTTGGTCTCAACTTGTATCGCCTGATTTTGCTTTTTCTACCAAAATACATAATACACCTTAAAACTAAACAAAGTTATTTTGGAACTATAAAAAGAGCACAGATGCATCCAGAAAATGAACCAGTATAACAAAACCAATTCTTGTTCACCCTTACTTTAGTTGCTGGTTGGGCAGGTTTGATAAACAATACAAGTATTCACAAACCTTTTACACCTATCCGATTTTCCTCTCATTTTAAACATCTTTGTTATTAAATTAATAAAATGTTAGTGGACATGGGCATTTACTGGACTTGTGATCTATCGAAAGGTTTGTTTGAACCCATAATTGGTCAGAGATCCACATTCTGTTAGCTATTGGTCAAAATATTTCAACAACTGACCCCCCACAATTGAATTCCTCCATGCCACATGTAAATACATCGATTTCAAAAGAGAGGGAAGGCAGATGACCAGGCTGACCTTCATGTGCCTGACTGTCTGCTGCACTATGCATGACGACTGGACTACAGTATCCATTATACACCACAATTAAATCCAAATAAAGGCCTAATTTGTTCGCCAAGAACTGTTATCCTGGTCCAAGTATTTTTTTCCTGATACTTTAGGTGAGACTTTTCATTCAGATCGATTTGATTTTAGCTTGTTCAATATTTATCAGCAGACTATACATGAAAAAAAATTAAAGGTGAATTTTGGTTTCAAAATACACCATATCATGGCTGGTATCCTGAGCAGGGAAACTTTTGCCACGTTTCTGAGATAAAGCACTGAAGCATAACATTTCTTCAGGGAGTTTCAGCTCCCAGCACCTCCAATGCGCCACTAAAATCACTGAATCGTAAGACTAAGCACCATCCCTCAGGATCAGTGTGAAGATGGTGGTTCCAATTAGGAGGTTAGCCAGTATGTCCGTGTAATTTTTTAAACACACAAGGATTAAACTGTTGTAGGATCTTATGCTGGAGCACTCATTTATATCGAACCTCATCAGCTCTCTCATATACAATGACCTACTTTGAAGGTGCAAAGCATGATCTGACGAGCAGTATTAAATAGTGAAGTCTGCATTTTTGGTGTTTGCTTGAGGGAGGAATGTTTGCCTGGACATGGAGAACTATTGGAAAAGACAGACATCATCTCCGTTTGCACCTCAACAATGCAACACTCCCTCACCACTGCACTGGAATGTCAGTCTAAATTTATGTGCTCAACTTTTGGAGCGAAGCTTGAATCTTCTGATTCATCGAGTGCTATCAACTAAGCCAAGCTGACACGTGAAGCATGGTTTTCGCACAAAATAATATTCACTACATAAATTCACCCTAATTATAAAGTGCATTAAGGACAAAAATGTTGTTTATGGTTTAGACTAAAATTTATCACTATTTTCCTCTGTAATCTGATTACTCTTACCTCCAAATGTTCATCTTCCAAGAGTTTTATAACTAACCATCTTATGTCTCGGACTGCCTGTTCATTGTCCAAAAGAATAAAGAGATTGTAGAAAACCATGGTCTGGAGGTAGGTCAGAACAGTGTATTTCGCATGCCAAGAACTGCTCTCTGCTGTCTGTGCAAATAAAAGCAATTCATATTATAATCTATAATATAGGTTTTTGAAGGTTAAATATGCAGCCAAGTGCAAGAGTAAATTACATTCACCATATTCCCAGTGCAATAGTTCCCAAATGTCCTACAATTTGATATTTTACACATAATCAGTACATTTCATAGTAAACCGAGAGCTACCAACTTTGACCTTCTCAAAGCTCTGCAGCTCTGCCAAATCCAATCACAATTGATGGTGGGCAATTAAGTAACTAACGGGAGAGGAGGCTTCAAGAACATCCTCAATGACGACGAAGCTAGACGAAGTTTTGAAATCCTTTCTAATATAGGGTACCCAAAACGGATCACGATATTCGAACTGCAGCCGAACCAATGACTTACATAGGTTTTGAATGACCTCGTTCTACTCTGTCCATAAAATCTAGGATCAATGTTCCCTCTACTTTTCTGTGCATACATGGTTTTTCAATTTAAAAGCTAATGTGTCGGCTGCGTGGGGTCTCTCGAGCTCTGCACAGCTTAAAGGGAACATTGTCTAGGATTCCAGAAACTTTTTCCCCAAAGCATTATCTAATTGCCCTCCTACTTTTAAGAATTTGAATTTTTGAACTCTTAAGTCTTTACTCTTCAACTCCTTTTAAAGATTACGGACTGGATTTTCCGGTCCTTTGCACTCTGGGTTTCGGCCGAGTGGTGTGAAAGACAGTGGTGACGTCTCCAGTGCCCTGTAGCGATCCTGCGCTCGGGTTTTGCGGTGGTGCTGAGCAGCACCGCCCGGAAGAGCTGCGCTGGGTGTGCAACGCCCCTGGTTGAGACACCGGCGCGAGTTTTGAGTCTTGCCCGACCAGTCTGCCCGGAAGTGCGTCCGCAATGACCGCCTGGGAAATCAGAGCAGTCCAATGACCCCAGTGGCGTAGAGGTAGGTAATGGACTCCAAAACTAAGTGCGATTGTTTATTCTTTTAATTTTTTGTGTGATTTGTGTTGCAGTGGTGTGAGCAATGTCTTGGGAATTTTTTGTGGTTTCCCCTCCCCTCCCCCCACACCACGCCTCTCGGAGCGCTCCCTGGCTGTTAGCTCGGGAGTTTCCCATCCTAGCGGCGAGAGAGGTGTATAACACCTCCCTTAGCGCTGCGCCCCCTGACGCAGGGCTCAGATGCTCAAACTAAACAACTAAGACGCAAACTATTCCTGGCTGTTAACTTTCCCGCCCTACCTCCATTATCGCCCCGAAAACATAAAAGCCTAAAAGTCCAGCCCTTACTATTAAATATATATTTCCTCTCATTCTTCAACCTTCTACTTCTCATAATTTAGTGCAGAAAAATGGGAGGTTCAAATTAATGAGTACACTTTTTTGATCCCAAATGCAGTCACTGTTTCTGCAATGATGACAAAATATTCAGAGGGAAGAGAGAGGAGCAGCAGCAGTAGAAATCAAAGATGTAATTACAGTACTGCAATATACAATGAGGGAATGGTGCAAAAGCTGAATCTATTTGATTATTAAGGAATAAGGCGGCAACTATTACTGCTTGAAGTATGTTACAAACAACTGAACCATGAAAAGGAGACCGAGGAAGAAATAAATCAACAAATAGAGACAAATATCACAGGACCAAAATTAATTATTTTAATTAATAAATAGGGATAAAAGTTATACAAATGAAGAAGAACAAAGGGCTTCTATGATGTGTCCAGAACTGCTTTCTAGCTTAGTAAGTTTTTAATTCATCAATGTAGGAGGCAGTGCTGGATCTAGTTTGAATAAATGAAGTGGACAAGGAGGTAATTGAAGGGTGGGGGAACATCTAGGAAACAGCAACCACAGAACAATTAGGTTCAGTATAAAAATTCAGGAGAGAACACAAAAGATAAATGAAAGAATTTGAACCTAAAAAAAAAGGTGGATTAGGAGCGTGGGGCAGTTAAAGTGTTAAAAATTAGAATCCCAACCGGAACCTTGCCTCCAACCTGACTACTTCTGGTTTTAGTGGACACAGGTCGTAAGCCGAAAAGTGGGCAGGCAGCCAACCCGATGCCAGGAGGCGGGACATCAATTTAAATATTATAAGGAGGCTGGAAACCTCTTCTTCAACCTCCATTTCGTGTTTAATTGTAGCTGGTCGGGTTTTACACACCTCGCAAAACCTGGCAGTTACAGCAAGGCTGATGCATCCAGGAGGCAAGTGCCTTTACACTTGCCTCCTGGATCCAGGGTCCCTGCCTATCCCACCTGTCGCAATAGAAGACACCTTCACAAGGCCTCCATTTGCATCCACATCCTCCCCCCGCTCTTCCCTCTCCTCATCCCCCGCACAATGTTCCTGAGGTTGGCCCCGATGTTCTCTCCCCATCCCCACGTGATGTTCTTGAGGTTGGCCCCGATGTTCTCTTCCTCCCCCCTCCGCCCCTTCCCCACACCCTGCCCCAACCGATCCTTCGGCCTCGATCTTCTCTCCCTGCCCCCCCGATGCTCCAGTCCTGATCTTCCCTCCCCCCACCCCAATCCTACGGAAGCCGACCACAATCTTCTTTAACCACTCCACCCCCCCCCACCCAAACCGAAGGCTGACCCCAGCCCCTAATCCACCTTTTCATTACAATTAAGTCTAAAGAGGCTCGACTGGAAAAAGCCAGCTTCAACAAGATTTTAAAAAGCAGCCCAGATAAATTATTTTTAAAAACTGATTTTTAAAAACTAAGACAGTGGACAAACAATGGAAAATGTTCAATTAGGAGATATTTAGTTACAAACTAGATACTTTATCACAGGAAGTAAAGGGCGTGAAGCAGAAGTTGGATAAGCAAAGAAATTCAAATTAAAGCGAGATTTAAAAACGGCAATGACAAATCTAGGGTTAATAACATCAAATCAAGTGATGTTTGAAAATAGAGGGGAGCAATAAATGATTAACAAAATTAAGAGGGTATACAAAAAAGGAGGTAATAAAGGAAAATAAAAAAGGGTTTATACATTTTTAAAGTATCAGGATTGTTAAAGAAAAATATGGCCAATTAGAGGTGAAAAAGGAAATCCTAGAGGGTGAAGGAATGACGGAGATACTAAATGTGTACTTTACATCAGTTTTCAAAGAAGATTGTGGCAGTTTGAACTAAAGTGTACAAGAGAGAGAGACGGACAATTAAACTGAATGGGCTGGGTTTTCGGCTTTTTGTGATTTCGCCCATTTCCGGGCGCAAATCACGGCGGAAACAAACATTTAGCGCCGGGTTAGCATTAGCGCCAGAGAGTGCAACTTTCGCCGAATGAAAGTTCACGAGGAGTGTTAACGCTAACTCCAGCGTTGCAGCACACACTTTGTGCGCCGGAGCCGGTGCTTAAAAAAAAAAAATTGGCCGTTCTGCGCATGTGCAAATTAAAAAAAAAAAATTTCCTCCTGCACTTCTGGTCTGCTCTCCAGTCGCAATCGCTAATGCAGGGTGCGGCCACTCGCATGTGCAGTACAACCAGGGCTGAATTAGCCATTTTACATTTGGATTTTGATGATGGAGGATGATGATTCAAGACAGCAGCCAGGCGATTCAGCCAAGAGACTAATGAAGCTCTAGTGGGGGCTGTGGAGAGAAGATGGCAGGAGTTGCATCGTAGGGGTGGATCTAGACCACTGCCAACCATATTTAAGAGGATTTGGAGGAAAATCGCTGAGGAGGTCTTTGCCTTAGACACTGGCGAGGACAGGCACAGTGCAGAAAAAAATGTAATGGTCTGACAAGGGTCAGCAGTCAGCTCCTTGATGTCTTCGGTAGGATCCCGGCCAGCATTGACAGTCTGAAAGCGACCATTACAGAGGTCTGGTCGCAGATTGTCAGTGTGAGCCACGATACCCGTGAGGCCATCAATGCCCACGCGACGCTGGTGGCCTCTAGTCGTGGCAGTGGAGTCTCGGAGATTGCTGTTGCGCAAAAACTTGCAGAATATGGTGCATCACAAGCTCTGCTTCAGCTTGGGCAGGTGATGCAGTCCATGCATGCTGCCATACTCTCCCGTTCCCCACTGCCACACCCAAACCACCTGTGACTGGTGACGCCGATGAAGAAGCTAGCCAGTCAGAAGCCAGGCCTTCCATGCCAGAGCTGGTCCAGTGCATCCCCAGACATCGTCCCTCCTCCCAACACAGCAGGGTTCTGCCAGCTTTGCTGCCGCCATCTTAGTGCCACTTGCGTTAGGATCAGTAAGCAAGGGAGGGCAGCAAGTGGGAAAAAAATAGTGGGGCAGGATTGCAGCATTATGTTGTTGATGCTGGATGCATCGTATGTTTTTTTTTTGTATGTTAAAGTTTCACGTTCAAGTTTCACACTGGATTATGTTGTCAATGTTGTTGAATGATCACACTGCTGAATGCAGCTTATTTTAAGTCTCACAACAAAGGTTGAAGTTTACAATGTTACAATGTTTAATAAAGGTCACAAAGTTACAATGTTTAATACATTTTTTTGTTCACCTTAACCATTCTTGTGTAGTGTCTCATTTGCAGAATAAGATGGGAAATAGTCAACATGGTGGGATAGACTGGCCAGGCAACGCTCAAACCTGCCATTCACTCTTCAAGCAAAGCGTTCAGTTATGGGCTGCTGACGCAAGGCTTTTGCAGCGGTGAAAGCTCCACGAGGCCTCCCCTGTGGTGGTGGTGGCATGGGTTCCTCATCTTCCTGCTCCCTCCGCCGCACCCCAGAGGTGGTTCTGCAATCCCCATTGGCAATTCCTGTCCCCTCATGATGGTCAAGTTGTGTAGCATGCAGCACACCACAATAAACTCAGAGACCTGCTGAGGGAAATATTGTAGGCAGCCTCCAGAGTGATTCAGGCATCGGAAGCACTGCTTGAGCACTCCAATTTTCTGTTCGACGATGTTGCGTGTGGCTGTATGGCTCTCATTATTGCGATGCTCGGCTTCTGTCTGAGGGTTCCGGAGGGGGGTCATGAGCCAGGTGGCGAGGCTGTAAACGTTGTCCCCGAGCATCCAGCTCTGGCCTTGTGGTTGATGCTGGAACATGCATGAGACACTGCTCTCACGCAAGATGAAAGCATCGTGGATGCTCCCTGGATATTGGGCATTGACTGCCACGATGTGCTGAGTATGGTAGAAAACGATCTGTACTTTCATGGAATGGAATCCCTTTCGGTTTCAGAAAACCTCTGGATTCTGTAAAGGTGCTCGCAGGGTGATACGCATACAGTCAAGGGCACCCTGAATCTTGGGGAAGCCAACAAATTGTCCAAAACCTACAGCCCTCTCATTTTGGGTCTCCCTGGTCATTGGGAAGGTTGTGGCATCCATTTTGCGTGCATACAGTGCATTAGTCACCTGGTGAATGCCGCAATGTGTAGCGTGCTGCAAGATGGGAGCATATATCCCCCACTGATGCCTGAAAGGAGCCAGAGACATAGAAGGAAAGTCACTTTCACCTCGATGGGCAATGCAGTCCTGTTGCTATTGATAGGCTGTAGGTCTGCCTGTAGGAAGCTGGCATATCTCTGCGACCACCTCTTTTCGGAAGCGCAGCTTTCTAATACACAGTGCCTCAGAGAGCTGGAGGTATGAGCGATGTTCCCTGTAAAATCGTGGGGGATAAGGCGTCCTCCCCATATGTCTGTGACCTCTTCGATTACGTTGCAAATGATCAACAATACGCCTTCTTCCAGCTCGAAGCCATATGAATATAGCAGCCAGGATACTGTCTCCCGAAATAGCATGGCCCCCATATCTTTTAAAATGTCCTTAAAAACAAACTAGAAACTCACAAACTTCACAATCAAAGTATGCAGTAACGCAGCCTTCTTCTCCCAATCCTTTTAACCACAACACCAACTTTCTCCTCCATTTTCAACATGGCGCTGTTAGCGCCCGGGGTCCGACTGCTTTTTCTTGGCGGGTTCTCGGGCGGAAGCTAAATTTGACGATATGCTCGAAAGTTCCGCCCGGGGTGGTAGCGCAGCGATGCACGATGGTTTAAGTCAGCAAAACGGTCAAAAAAAAACGGCGGGGCACTAAGATTTAGCACCGCCGCAAACCCATTGCCGAAAGTTCCACCTGCCCCCTCAAAAAATCATTTTTGCACCTCTCTGAGGCGCTAAATGGAGCCGAAAATCCAGCCCCTTAGCTATAAAATAGTAGTACTAGGAAAACAATTGGTGGCACCAGGTCCTCACGGAAAGCATTCCTAGAATGGTGAAGGAATTCAGAGACGATACAGCAGAGGCTCTGGCCCAATCTTGAAATCGTGTTTAACTAACTTACTGGAATTCCTTGAGGATATAACGAGCATGGTAGATAGAGGTGTACCGATGGATGTGGTCTATTTAGATTTCCAAAAGGCATTCGATAAGGTGCCACACAAAAGGTTACTGCAGAAGATAAAGGTACGCGGAGTCAGAGGAAATGTATTAGCATGGATAGAGAATTGGCTGGCGAGCAGAAAGCAGAGAATCGGGATAAATGGCTCCTTTTCCGGTTGGAAATCAGTGGTTAGTGGTGTGCCACAGGGATCAGTGCTGGGACCACAACTGTTTACAATATACATAGATGACCTAGAAGAGGGGACAGAGTGTAGTGCAACAAAATTTGCAGATGACACTAAGATTAGTGGGAAAGCGGGTTGTGTAGAGGACTCAGAGAGACTGCAAGGAGATTTGGATAGGTTAAGCAAATGGGCTAAGGTTTTGCAGATGGAATACAATGTCGGAAGGTGTGAGGACATCCACCTTGGGGAAAAAAAACAGTAAAAGGGATTATTATTTGAATGGGGAGAAATTACAACATGCTGTGGTGCAGAGGGACCTGGGGGTCCTTGTGCATGAAACTCTTTTAGGTTTTTTGAAACTCTTTTAGGAAATAGTGCCATGGGATCTCTTACATCTATCTGCCTGAGAGAGCCTCGGTTTAACATCTCGTCTGAAAGACAGCACCTCCGACAGTGTAGCACTCCCTCAGCACTGCACTCGGACTGTCAGCCTGGATTTTGTGCTCACGTCTCTGGAGTGGGACCCGAACCCACAACCTTTTGACTCAGAGGCGAATGTGCTGCCCACTGAGCCACGATCCCAAAAGGTTAGTTTGCAGGTGCAGCAGGTAATCAAGAAGGCAAATGGAATGTTGGCCTTCATTGTGAGAGGGATGGAGTACAAAAGCAGGGAGGTCTTGCTGCAACTGTATAAGGTATTGGTAAGGCCGCACCTGGAGTACTGCGTGCCATTTTGGTCACCTTACTTAAGGAAGGATATACTGGCTTTGGAAGGGGTACAGAGACGATTCACGAGGCTGATTCCAGAAATGAGGGGGTTACCTTATGATGATAGATTGAGTAGACTGGGTCTTTACTCCTTGGAGTTCAGAAGGATGAGGGGTGATCTTGTAGAAACATTTAAAATCATGAAAGGGATAGACAAGATAGAGGCAGAGAGGTTGTTTCCATTGGTAGGGGAGACTAGAACTAGGGGGCACAGCCTCAAAATACGGAGGAACCAATTTAAAACCGAGTTGAGAAAGAATTTCTTCTCCAGAGGGTTGTGAATCTGTGGAATTCTCTGCCCAAGGAAGCAGTTGAGGCTAGCTCATTGAATGTTTTCAAGTCAAAGATAGATAGATTTTTAAGCAATAAGGGAATTAAGGGTTACGGGGAGAGGGCGGGTAAGTGGAGCTGAGTCCACGACCAGATCAGCCATGATCTTATTGAATGGCGGAGCAGGCTCGAGGGGCTAGATGGCCTACTCCTGTTCCTAATTCTTATGTTCTTATGTTCTTAATCTTAGATATGGAATTTATACCAGAGAACTGAGGGGTTGCCAATGTAATACCTCTTTACAAAACAGGTGAAAGGGATAAAACAGGTGAAAGGGATAAAACCAGTTCATTAATTTTTGAATTTACTAAGGAACTGACTACTATACCCCAATCTAACTAGAAAATAGTTTTGTGTATTTAAAAAAAAAAGTCATTTTCAGCCATTTAAAATCAGGTTTCTCACAGGTGGTGGATTGATACTGTACTGTGATTTAAAATGCTTATTTGTGTTAAACCCAATTTCAGCTGTATTAATCAAACTTTACCAAGATACCACTCTTAAATTTATCAAAGAATGTATTTTAAAAGATTTATTTTAAAATGTTTTAAAACGCTGCCCAATTGCGCTAGTTCATGTCAGATTTTCCATTTGGCGATACGCAAATGAGTGGTAACACAGGGGAAAAGAAATACTTTTCAAATTTGCGCCGGAAACACCAATTGCGCCCAAAGAGGGAACTGTACCCCTGTTTTTCCAACAACTATAGTATGTTGCTTTTTGCTTTGTAAAATGCAAATTGTATCTAACAAATAGTTATTTGAGAAATAACAGTGTATTGATAAAGGAAATGCAGTGGGTGTTTTGAATATGGATTTTCTGAAGGGGTTTGATAAAGTATCAAATTAGAGGCGTGTTGATAAAATTAAAATTACAGTGTATGGTATTAGAGAGAACATGGCATTATGGATGGGATTTTCATTAAAGAACAGAATTGCAGGAGCAGCAATTGATTAATGCTTTTCTGACTGCAGAGATGTGAACAGTGATGCCCCACTACCTAACACCAACATTAAAACTTAGATTTAAAAATGCAGAGGGGGAAAAAAAAAAGTACTATACCGACTCATTAAACATTTACTTTGTCTGCAAAGACCTTAGACAACTGAACTAACTGCTAAATCTCTGATGTCAATGATGAATTGTATACGTTTAATAGTTCAGATAATTTTATCTATGCTATCTGGCAAACTGACAGAGGTACAGGTTTGGAAAATAGCACTGTACTTTTGACCAGCTCACTCACTTATAAACTCGTACCCTCCACTACCTAGAAGGGTAGCAAGTTCCACTCCAAGTCATCCTGCCGCTCCAAACCATCCTGCCATACACATATATTGTTGTTCATTGTTGCTGGGTCAAAATACTGGATCTCCTTACCTAATAGCATTGTGGGAGGACTTCACAACACAGACTGCAAGGGTTCAAGAAGATAGCCCACCACCACCTTCTTGAGCGCAGCTAGAGATGGGCAACAAGTACTGGCCTTGCCAGTGACACCCACATCGCCAGAATGAATAAAATTAATTTGATCCAGTGGGACTCATCAGAAACCAGTTTCATCTGAAGAATGCCCTGGGCATACTGGCATTTACCTCAACTATCCAATTTGTTGGAATATTTTTCTGGAGAGAACAGGGGTTTTGCCCTAAATATGGTCTTTTCCTGTTACTAAAAAAGATAGATATATGAAAATGCACGACTTACCTCTTTAACAACATCTAGCACCATAAACACTTGCTGGGGATACAGCAATCCCTGAGACATGAGTGATAAACACATCTTTGCATCCCTTTTAAGTTCATCATAGTTCTCATCATTTTCCACAGGAGCAATCTAAATTTAAGAAAAATAATAGGGGAAAGTAATTTACAGCCCCAGTTTAAACATTAAACTAAACTAACAGATAACTTAGAATGTCAATTAGACAGATTAATTTGGTAAAAAAAAAGCTGTAAATTAAATTGATACTTATTGCAACCAGAGAAGTAAATTTCCTCCTCCAAGTAAACATGGGGAATATTGTTTTCTGTGAGTGCTTTTTTCCACTCCACTTCACTAAAAAATTATATTCTAAAACTTGGGATGAAACTAACCTTAAGTGATGAACTTCACTTTTAGCATCAACCAATTAGCAATGGTAGAGTATCAATAGGCAGCAAAATATCAAAGCAAAAACAGGACTGAATTTGTTTTCTGTTTAATCAAGCTGGAAGTGGCTCACTCCAACTAAAGGCAAGGTGGGGCGGGGGGGGGCGGTATGCAGGCTGAGATGATGAGTTTGATATCATTCCATTCAGTTCTAGATTTGACCTATGGACAATAGGCAAGTACTGGAAAGGGGCCACAGAGAGGATAGAAAAACAGATGGGATGTCATGTCTGGGCAGTACCATCTGCTTGGATATGGGCATTGGCAGAGGCAGGCCATCTGCTCTTTGGCAGCAGAGACATTAAACCAAATACATCTTAAGTTAAAATCATACAGTACAAATCATATTTAAGCCACAGGTCAAATTAATGTATGTGATTCCTTCTCAAATACACAAAGTAAATTAAAAATGAATATGAACATTAAGATTACAACATACCTTGAATAAAAGTGGCATGAGATGGAGCTGTTCTGCTATTGCTGTAGAGAATGACCTTCCTGCACTTGCCATTAACCACTTCAGCACTGTACAGCAAAACAAAGCATGCAGCTGGTTAGGATGTCAATACCTTCAGTGTGAATTTTAGTTTTACATAACAGAAAATTAAAAAAAACATACTCCACTTCAATCAAGCAAATTCTCTATATTCATTAGAACTAAAAACAGGCCTGTCCCACTAAACAGTGCATACAACTGTTGGAGCAAAATATGAAACAGACTAACAAATGCCACAATATAAGAATAGTCTTCTCACTACTGACATTACTTATGTTTTCAAGAAATAGCATTTGATTAATATCAAGCAATATTATCTGTTGGCATAATGATCAAGCTGTAAATACAAAAACAAATGAAAAGCTTTTAATTAATTAAGCTAGATTTCCCATGTGGATGGTTGCGTACCCGCTGTGAGGTTTTTGTTATTTACAGCCCCTAAATGCAACTGTAGTTTTCACATCATTATAACTGAGCAAATTTATTGAAGAAATATATATGACTGACTGGAGGTAAAAATATTACTTTGTTATCGATACTGAAAGATACAGGCCTCACAGATAGAATATTTGTAATGTTATTTACTTATTATCTTACAAAATCAAGTAATAACTTGGTTCTTCCCTACCCAGATCCTCTTATTTCCAGTTATTACATTACAATTTTTTTGCTCCATCTCCCACAGTGGATTTCCAATTTTTGTCTACGATACATGTAGTTCATTTATTTATTTTTCCTTCCCAAAAACTTTCCACGCTGCTGGCCCTGAAGTAAGCTTCTCAAAATGATCTTGCGATCTCTGCGGTGAGAAGTTTGGCTTTTCTGACGTTCAGTTGCGATCAGTGTAAGTTAATGGGGAATCCCTAGTGCGAGCTGCTGTGACATCAACAAGCTGCCTAAGCAGCCAATCACAATGCAGAATGCTCACAGCTTTCATTCCAACTTTTAAAAAATATTTGAGAGCAAAACAAAGATTGGGGCTCTCACATGGGGAAAAGTAAAACCTGAAATAAACATGAACAAAGTTAAAAAATATATCTATTTTTTTTTATTTAAACATTTTAATTAAAATTGATAAATTTGACACTGCACAAACTTAAAATTAGATTTTCAGGGCCATAACTTTTGTTTAGCAGTCAATACGCTGTTAAAACTCCAGTTACACCTACTCCAAAAGGGTCTAACTTTTAATGGGGTATTTAACAGCGAAAAGCTTAGGTTTTTGTCAGTTTCACTGGTTTCCCTGATTACACTGATTGCCGGCAATGGAGGGGACCACAGCGCAGCCATTGTCGGAGCAGTGAACGATTGACCGCAACTTCAGGATTTCTGCGTTAGGGTGCGCTACATCCTGAAGTTACGGTCAGTTTCAAATGGGTAATAACAGCAAATGCAAATTCTGGGCCATTGTTCACTACATTGCATTTTAGCTCCTCTCCCAATAACATCTCATCATCCAACTTACTGTGGCTTGAAAAGGGGTAGACCAGGTTAACCAATCCTCCAACTTAGCAGCCAACAATTACAACTATTCTCCAGACTGAACTACCAATGGAAGATTAATAAAGAGATAATTAATTGCCTACCTGTTTTCAGAAGTTTAATGGCCTGGGTTCTTTCATCTTGTTCCCCAACACCATTTTCCTCAACAATATGATTTTGTATCTCTTCATCAATTTCCATAAGGGGCTTAAGTTGGCCTAAGATACGGCCAGTGAATTCAGAGACATGTGGCGACAGCGTTGGATTTGAATTAGGTAGGGTGATGTCTATCATGAATAAATACGTTAGAACGCTGTAACGGGAATATTTGAGAAGTAAAATGAGTAAAGGAATGGTGTGTTACAAAATTATCTGCTATAAATTATATCGCATTATAACAAAACTCTTGAATTTCAGCGACATTCAGTGAATGTTTTTTTAAAAAATTCTTTTGCAGCGATTCAGTTAAAAAGGCTCCTTTGAATGTTTCTCCATGTTTTATTTTTTTTTAATATTTTGCGTGTTTTCTCCCCTCTCTAGTCCGACTTTAGCCTCGAACTTAATTTGACCAGGACCGCCGAGAATCCACGTGCAACGACCATTTTTCCCGCCAGGCGTTTTTTTTCCTATATTCTGATCAATTTTCCGCTGGCGTTAATTGCAGAACCTAAGCAGTATTTTGGGCAGTAAATGGGCGGTGGCAGCCTTTGATCAATTTCTAGCCCAGAAGGTCTGATGTTAAATCTTTGGTTAGTAATGAATTAGCTGATATCAGCCAGGATGGCAGTTGCATTTTTACAATTGAGGTCAGTGACTCTGGGCTACTGAGCGGGGGAAAAAAATTAGATAGAAAGATAGAGCTAGATAGATAGAAGGAGGAGAAAGGGGGGGGGGGAGAGAGCGAGAGAGAGAGAGAGCGCAAGAGAAAAAAAGGGAGCAAGAGAAAAAAAAAGAGGAGGGAGAGAAAGGAGAGAGATAAAGATGGCGAGAGAGCGATAAAGATAAATAAGGGGAGAGAGATATAGATAAAGCGGCAAAGATCGAGAAAGGGCGATGAAGGGGAGTGAGAAAAGGGTGAAAGGGAGAGAGCGAGAGAGAGGGGAGAGGGAGGGAAAAAGGGAAGAGGGAGATGGAAAGAGGGTGAGAAAGGGAATGGGAGTGAGAGTGTGAGATATTTAATCCTTTACATGAGGTATACAGCCCTACTGTTAGCCTCCCAGTTACTATGAGTAACACCATGGGACATCTGCTGGTAAATGCTAATTAAGATCATTACATTGTTTCATTAGCATCACCGTGCGAATGACAAGTTCAATAGATTCACCCCAAAGTGGCCATTGTAAATTAAAAACCAAGTCCATTTTAGCCATGCCTTTTAGTATGAGGTGACTGTAGAGCTCGTGCAATCTAATACTCAAATACAGATTTAGAACTATTCAAATCAAACTCACAACTGTGTACATTTTTAAATCCGACTATTTAAAACCCCTATAAGCACTCACCTTCCTATCCTTTCTCGCACATTTTTGTAGACCTGTGTGAGTTTGGGCTCAAGGTACTGAAGGAGTCTATGCATCAGTTCAGGTACTCTCCATTCTTGCTGTGCCAAACCACCCTGCAAAACGTAGAGTCGGCTAGCAATAGAACACAAAGAATGTGAGCTGGTAAATGTTTTCATTTCTTGTAAATCAAGGAAAGTGAATATATACATTTTTTTTTTTAATTACCAATTACAGACACGGTCTTCTGCATTCCTTCATTGGTGTTCACTTTTCACATACAAATAAATTTGCTTCATTTAAATAAGTAGAAGGAAATGGTGGGGGGGAAATCACTGAGACACTGTCGCTAAAAATGTTGGGCATCAGGGCTCACCACGGGCTCAGTAATGATGGCACTATCCAGTGCAGACCTGAGCCACAGACCTGAAAGTTTCAAGATTTGATGCTCAGCATAATGACTAGCTAGCTGACAACACTCCTCGAGCTTGAGAGGAGAAAAAAAGTCAGCCAGGGTTTCCACTGGCATCTCCTGTTGCCAAGTGTGTATGTGGTTGTTTAGCAAGAATAGAATTGAGCAAGAATAGAATTGATACTGCCAGGGCTGAGCTTGATACTCGCTTCGCTCAAGAGATTTGTTATTTAGGCAAGTTACCAGAAAGATGGCCGACATTCATGGAAGTAGATAGAGCTAGATAGATAGAAGGAGGAGAAAGGGGGAGAGAGAGAGAGAGAGAGAGAGAGAGAGAGTGCAAGAGAAAAAAAGGGAGCAAGAGAAAAAAAGGGAGCAAGAGAAAAAAAGGGAGGAAGGAGAGAAAGGCGAGCGATAAAGATAAATAAGGGGAGAGAGATATAGATAAAGCGGCAAAGATAGAGAAAGGGCAATAAAGGGGAGTGAGAAAAGGGTGAAAGGGAGAGAGCAAGAGAGAGGAAGTAGAAAAAAAAATCATTGTGATGTGATCATTCTCTACTACTCTATATGTAGGTATTGCTCTGGAAGGAAAATCAGTTCTTTTAAATTGAGACATCAGCAGAGACCTCAAGGTGGTGCAAAGAACTTAAGCAGTGTGCCAGGTCAGAGAGAATGGAAAGGGAGGGAGCTCTGCATGTGGAAATTGAAGTACAATGTATACTTAAGTACTCAGGAAGGCGATGGTATGTAATCTTCCATCCTTCCTAGTTAGTTCAAACTTGAAATGGGGAAAATGTGAAGTCTCCACAGCTTTAAACCAAAGGTTAGCTTGGAACACAGAAGTGCCAAAATGTTATTTGTCTTGAGCTGTTGGATGAGGACAGTTATGGTTCCTAAGAATATGTGTATTAACCCATATAGCTGCTTTATATTTAGTGTCAGGAGAAACTCATTGCATGTTGTCTAATGCTGCGGCCACAGGACACGTACAAAGAACTCTACTTTTTTCCTGGCAGGACTGTTTAGTCGAGGAATGAAAGCACAGTACATTTCACGATTTAGTTGCAAACTTATTGTATTAGGTTTATGCACTGTATTGGTTTCAAATAAAAAAGAAGAACTGCCTAGGTCAGCAGATTTCTCTGGCTCTACCTATGCATAGAACTACGGCTGCACGAACTTCAACAAAGTGATGCTTTCTTGAAGGGAAGGCCAATCGCGTATAGCAATTTAACTCAATTTCCCAAGATAAGTGACATAAGTGACAACTTTAGACATGAATTTTTCTTGTGACTGTCGTATCCACATCTCAAAGTAAGCAGGAAAAGACTAGAAACTCACGAATCCTGCAAGTGAACATCAATTTCTTTAACACTGTGAATTTAATATATGTATAAGAAATACGTGTTCAAATAGGTTCAATGTAAAATTGTGCAAAATAACATTAAAATCTCTGACAAATCTAATATTCCTTCATAAATATGGCAGTCATCTTGATTATATGTGGAAATTTAATGGATGGAGGCAGCTAAGGAATATCAAACTTACTCTGTGAATGTGGTAGCTTTCATGACCCTTTAGTCCCCACTGTGACTTTCAGTTTTGCAACTTTCAATACTAAAATGCAAGGCATTTTTATATTTTATAAACAGCTAACTTTTCTCATGAAAACTACTACTTGTGCAATATATACTAGTTTAATCTCTCGGGGCTAGACCTTCCACTTTGCTGTCTATCGCCCAAGAAATGGGCGATGTTCGATGTCCCAGCCTTACTGATCGCTGGCTCATCACCCATTTTTTAGATGCCGATTTTCCACTCGGCGATAGGCCAGCGATGTGAAATGGGCGATGCAAATGGTCAGCAACGTGACGCTCGCCCAAGGAACAGCCAGCAATATGGAAGGCCAAAGCTTCCCTAGCAACGGGCTTCTGAGCATGCGATTTTTTTTCGCGGTTGACAGCATTTCGGGAGGTCAGGGGTCATCCACACATGAACAGTAAGGTCAATTGTGGTGGGAGAGAGAGGGGAGAGATAAAGGAGAGAGCTGTTGGAGTTGGAGGGAGGAGATTTGTGGAGTTTTATGCCGTTGGAGATTTGGATAAAATGTTTTATGACTTTGGCGAGTTGGAGATTTGGATAAATTGTAGAGATGTCGTCATCATCATCCGAGAGCGTGGATGGGGGTCGGAAAAGGGCAAAGCCGTTTTTGGACGAGGCCCTCGTCAAGGAGGTCCACTCGAGGTGGGCAGAACTTACCCGGGGTGCTAAGGGCAAACCTCCACCCCGGGCGTACAGGAAGCTGTGGTCACAGATTGCGGACATCGTCTCCTCAGCGTCCCAGGAGGCGAGGGGGCGCGACCAGTGCCGGAAGCGCTGGAACAGCTTTGTGGTGTCAGCTAGAGCAAGTACAGATTTTATATTGTATTGATGAAGATTGTAATTAAAAATAGTAAATCTCCTGGATTGAATTAAATTTTGTAAATTCTTACAAACATACATACGCATATATACATATGTAGATCCAAAACACGCTGATCTTTGTTATAACCATGCATCAACTGTGGATCTCATTTGCATGTAACGTCTGAAGCTGTTGTCTTTCCATGAAAGTACCTAGTCAATTAGCTTATGCCATGCTATTTTCATGGTTGCAGAAGAAGATATCTAACAACAGGGCGCAGCGGAGGTGCATCGGAGGGGGCCCTGCTTACATGCAGACTTTAAGTGAGCTGGAGGAGCGTGCAGCAGCGCTGGTGGGGACCACCAGTCACTCGGCCACCACCCGTGGTGTTGCGGGACCCTCCCATGCGTCACGGGAATGATGTTTGAAACAGTTTTAAAGTAATCTAACATCATTTAATTAAAATGCAATGTACGGATGATGTAATGTCATGTCATGAATGCATCTTTTGTGCTACTCTCAGGTTGACAACATAAGCAATAAGAACAGGGGAAGGTCATCTGACCAGCTGTCCACTTCTCTATGTGCTCCCCATAAACCTGTGTGTCCATCTGCGACTGAAGCAGCCACGGCAGGTGTTCTGGGGCAGTTAAATCCACATGATACATTAATATGTAAAATCTTGTCAGTAATGTGTACCCTTCTGTTCTAATAAGCTCAATAGGGTCAAGTGTGCTTTGAAGGTCAACCAGAGGCGCAAGTGGAGGCTGCACAGGAGGAGGAGGATATGACCGAGCCAGAGGAAGAAGAAATGGAGGAAGCCACAGAGGGGGATGAACCTGCGGCCACCGTGGAAGTTGCTATTGCGACTGAAGAGTCAACGGGACCAAGCGGTGTGCAGCCGGCAACGCCAAGGCGTGTTATAGTGCGCACACCGACCCCACGGAGGTCAGGTTGGCTTGCTCAGCACTCACCTGCAGTGAGCGATCGGATAGAGGGCTTGATCTCCGTGAGGAGACTGTCGCGATAAATCGCGAGCATCTCCAGCGGTTCGCGCGGGAATTTTCCCGGGTGTCTGCTGCCCAAGCGGAGGCAATGCAGCAGACGCTGGAGGAGATGCGTGCACAGACCGCCGCCACCAATGCCTTGCGGTATGCGTTGCTGGCTGAGCTCGGCGCTGCACACCAAGTGCCGTGATCGATCGAAGCACAACCCCCAGCACACAAACGAGTCGGGAAGAAGCACTTCCTTCTGACCTGGAAGACGATGCCCCTGCCTGTGCTTCGTCTTCCCCGCCAACAGCCGATCGTACCACCATCACTCCCACCAGGGCAGGAAGTCTTGCCATTGCCCGCCCGCGTCGTCTCGGTACCGGGGGACCAAAACGGTAGGACATGGCGGTGGGGGGGGTCCAGGATCTGGAGGGAAGCATGGCTGCAGGTAGGGAGGTGTTATTATTGTTCATGTTTTTCTTCTTGTTTCTTGGGTGAGGTGGGGGGGGGGGGGGGGTTTAAAATTAAAATTGTTAATAAAGTTTTGTTGAATCTTACAATTGTTGTGCATTGTCTTTTAATAACATAAGTAAAGTTAAGTTGAAACATTAATGCAAATATTCTACATTTAAATATAAATATAGGTATAAATGTGAGTGGATCCATCTGTAAAAAGATGTTAAAAGCCCCTTGTTTTAGCAGCCTTCTCCCGACGTTCAAAATGGTGTCTGTAGTGCCGAGTACTGTGAAGAAGGCCAGAAAAAAGCAACTATTCTCCAGCAATGTTCTCGGCGAGCTATCAGCCCGGCAATGTGCCGAAAGTTGCGCTGGGCGATGTGTGGGCCATCATCTCAGCGATGTGAGCCGAAAGTCAGGTGGATAATTTTTCGGCGATGCTCCAGCCTGAATTTCCACTTTTTTTTGTCAAAATGGGCGATGGAAGGGCCTTTTTGGGCGATATATGGGCGATGTGAAGTGGAAAGTCGAGTCCGAGATGTCAGTGATTAAAAGCAATGTAGATTTAGAGTAGCCTCACTGTTTATTTTTTTTTTAAAGTTAACAGAACTTTGAGATAGGGCTGATTGAGAAAGGTATTAGGTTTACCTGATAAATCGGAGAGCATCAGGCTGACTTTAAAACAAATACTCATTCGGTGTATGTTCAGAGATATAGTCTCATTTGATGTTCTCAAGCAAGTGTTATTAATAATGCAATGCCTAGTTTTAATAACACATGGGCTTAATCTATTCAATTTGTTATAATAAAAGTGAGTCAAGGGTTATGGGGAAAAGGCAGGGAAGTGGAGTTGAGGCCAAGATCAGATCAACCATGATCTTATTAAATGGCGGAGCAGGCTCGAGGGGCCAAATGGCCTACTCCTGCTCCTATTTCTTATGTAAAAGTTGATTATTTTGACATTCTCAAATGTTCAACTTTACTTTGGGGCGAAACCAATATAATTAAGGAAATATCTAGCATACCAACAATTTAAGACATACTCTATTTCTTACCGATGTTCATCTTCAAACCACTAAAAAAGATTTTAGCAAGAAAGTGAGTATTTTAATGTACTGCAGTACCCACAAATAATAAAATAATTAATTACAGTAAGAATACCACAACATTTCCAACAAACATATCTTCCAAAGATCAGGCCTTAAAAAAAGTATTTATCCAAGAAGAAACAATTTTGTTAAAAAATTGTGTCGAAGAAAGGGAAATAGATGCACACTAGGATTGTGCATATAGCGAGTCATCACATTCACATCAGTCTATACTTTTACAGACAGTTCATCTTCAAAAAATTATTGCAATTGCAAACAAACCCATCAGTTCATATTCAATATACTTTCTGGAAAGGGTTCCCCTTTCAGTTCCAATGTTCCACAATTTCTTATCAATTATTGACCAGAACACTCACCTTGAAAGGCAGGTTAAACTGCTATACAAGTACTTGAGAACATATTGGCTCTCAAACACTCATTTTAAAGTTTAATCTGCTCGTCAAAGCACAAGTAACTCCGACTGAGTCATTCAAAAGATTTTTTTAAATAAAAAGGATCAAACTTGGCAGAGTTTACCTCCAGATTTCAAAATACTCAGTTTATTGGGAACTTTAGAGCTGACTATACAATTTCACACCATCGGTTTACAGGAAACTCTATCAGTAGTATGTCTCCTGGACTGACTATGGGGAGAGATTTTTACTTTGTGAAGCCAAGCTTAAATTGTACAAGCATGGTAGAACATTCTAATTTAGGTTACATTAAGCTTGACATGTAGCATGTCTTTTAACCGGGGACATCTTTCAAGTTACCTACTGTGATTTCTATTCCCATGTGCACATAACCCCTCCAATATGTAATGTAATGCAGTTTTTGTACTTTTCAGTATTTTATCAATGAAGTCTGAACTTAGACATCATTGGTTTAAATAAGAAACTCCCTTTGAAGGGACTGGAAAAATTTGGAGATGAAAGCTATGTACATAGCTTTCAAATGTCACTGACAAGCATAATGCATTACTATATGCGCTGTCCTCCATATCGGATTCGTAAGCACAGACTTCAATCTGGATGCATGGAATGCCTCAAATAAGGATGGAGAGCTCATTTCAGAATACCTGTTATAACAAAGCCCATCTGATCTGGAGGTATTAACGCTGCTAGTACTTCTTCCAGTGTCTTTGCCATAATTTTTGAAAAATGGGCCCATATCTGGTTACAAAAGCAGAGAATGTTGCTTTGTTCCAATTCAGAACCAAGATTTATTTTTACTCGCCTCATTATAGATTGTTAGAAGACTTGGAGCAAACCTTTCTGATAAGGACAATTAAATTAACATTTCCCACAACAACAGGGGCCCTCGCCAAAGAACAGATTAAATGGGCCTTCCTTGTCTTAGATAAGATTAGAATTTTTCCAATGTGTTCTAACTCTCCTAAGGCAGCAATTGAGTCAAGTAAGTTATTTAGTTACTTTATTCTTGGAAAGCTTTGTAAGGAACACAAGGCATCATAAACACCACTTCAAAGGATTTCATCATTGTGGAGTCCAATTAAGAAGTTTTCTAGCAGATGAATTGTATTCTTAATAAAATGATTTATTTAGCTTTTCAAAGTTATCAGATTTGTTCTCATTTTTGTAATTTCTAGTTCTCCACTTGGTCCAGAATTGATCAAGTTCTTTTATACATTGGCCTGATGCAGCAGGGACTCATCATTGATCATTTCCCTGGAGACTTCCATTTATACTTCTGGTCAACAAATGTAGGAGGATAGGCAAACAGAATGGGAGACTACTCAAGGCCTTTGGAGGATATAGACAGCTTGGCAGAGAGGCAGATGAGAGGGGTAATACATTTTTGAAAACAAAATGAGGAATAGGAGTATAAACTCAAATAGAACTATGTTGAAGGGATTCAAATACACAATTCCATAAAAAGGTCTTTGGGTTTTATGAACAACAAAGAGGTAATGATAACTTCATACAAGGCAATGGTTAGTTCTAAATTGCGCGTAGTTGTGGGTGCCCCATTATAAAAACAGTGAAGCCATGGTGAGCATACATGTAGATTCACCAGGATAATGTAAGGATGGGAAACTATAGCTATGAGGAGAGACTCAAAACTACTTCCAACATAGCAGAAAAGGCCAAGAGAGTATTTAAAATTATCACTAGGAGAGTGAGGAGAGGTCAGGAGATCTTTTATTATTCAGAATGGTTAAAGCATGGAATGCTTTGCCACATGGAGTAGTTAAGGGAGATACTATTGCATCTTTTAAAAGGAAGAGTCCGTAAACATTTGAAGCAGAAGAATATACAGGTCTGTGGCGAAGAGAGCAAGGCAGTGGGATTAGTTTTCAATTGCTCAGGCAAAAAGATGGGACATACATGATGGGCCAAATAGCTCTATGGAGTGGGCATTTACATAGCACAAGTTCCTTATTGGTGAATTGGATTTTACTTTGTGTACCAAAATTATCTTTGGCCGAGCTAGCAAATTGTCTTCCATCAGATTACGCTATGAGTATGATTAAGAAGTTTGCAGACGACACTAAAATTAGTTGTGTGGTTGATAAAGAGGAAAGTCATGGGCTGCAGGAGGATATCAATCTGCTGGTCAGGTGGGCAGAGCAGTGGCAAATGGAATTTAATTCAGAGAAGTGTGAGATGATGCACTTTGGGAGGGCTAATAAGGAAAGGGTATACACATTAAGCGGTAGGCCACTTAAGAGTGTAGATAAACAAAGGGACCTTGGAGTGCTTCTCTCAGATCCCTGAAAGTAGCAGGCCAGGTGGATAAGGTGATTAAGAAGGCATATGGAATGCTTGCCTTTATTGGCCGAGGCATAGAATATAAGAGCAGGGAGGCTATGCTTAAATTGTATAATACTTTGGTTAGGCCACAGCTGGAGTACTGCGTGAAGTTCTGGTCGCTGTATTATAGGAAGGCCGTGATTGCACAAGAGAGGGTGCAGAGGAGATTTACTAGGATGCTGCCTGGAATGGAGAATCTTGGTTATGAGGACAGATTGGATAGGCTGGGTTTGTTCTCATTGGAACTGAGGAGGTTGAGAGGAGACCTCATTGAGGTGTACAAAATATTGAGGGGACTGGACATAGTGAATAGTAACATAGAAAATAGGTGCAGGAGTAGGCCATTCAGCCCTTCTAGCCTGCACCGCCATTCAATGAGTTCATGGCTGAACATGCAACTTCAGTACCCCCTTCCTGCTTTCTCGCCATACCCCTTGATCCCCCGAGTAGTAAGGACTTCATCTAGCTCCCTTTTGAATATATTTAGTGAATTGGCCTCAACTATTTTCTGTGGTAGAGAATTCCACAGGTTCACCACTCTCTGGGTGAAGAAGTTTCTCCTCATCTTGGTCCTAAATGGCTTACCCCTTATCCTTAGACTGTGGCCCCTGGTTCTGGACTTCCCCAACATCGGGAACATTCTTTCTGCATCTAACCTGTCCAAACCCGTCAGAATTTTAAAAGTTTCTATGAGGTCCCCTCTCATTCTTCTGAACTCCAGTGAATACAAGCCCAGTTGATCCAGTCTTTCTTGATAGGTCAGTCCCACCATCCCGGGAATCAGTCTGGTGAATCTTCGCTGCACTCCCTCAATAGCAAGAATGTCCTATTGCCATTGGTGGAGGGGTCTATTACGAGAGGCATAGTTTTAAGGTGGTTGGTGGAAGGTTTAGGGGAGATTTGAGGGGGGGGGGGGGGGCTTCTTTACGCAGAGGGTTGTGGGGATCTGGAACTCATTGCCTGGAAGAGTGGTGGATGCAGAAACACTCACCACTTTTAAGAGATGGTTGGATGGGCACTTGAAGTGCCATAACCTGCAGGGTTACGGACCAAGAGCTGGTAATTGGGATTAGACTGGATGACCTTTTGTTGGACGGCGCAGATATAATGGTAATTAATGCAGGGAATAGAATACGGCCAGGGTGATCTCCTGGACTAGTTTCGATCACCTGGATGGGTCGGAGAGGAATTTTCCCCAGAGTCTTTTTCTCCCTAAATTGGCCTGGTTTTTGCCTCTTCCAGATCATCACATGGCTCCGGTTGGGGTGGAGTGTCTATGTTTTCAGTATAAAGGGTGTCGCAGTTGAGTGGGAGGCGGACTGGTTGGGCTGGGTGCTCTTCGCCTTTCCGTCATTGTTCATAGGTTTATATGTAACCTTTAGGGCTGCTTATCAAGGGCCGTGCGGCTTTTTGTCGGCCGGTGCGGACACGATGGGCCGAAATGGCCTCCTTCTGCGCTGTAAATTTCTATGTTTCTATGAATTTATGGACAATGTAATTCCAGTTTCTGAATTGTATGGTAGTGCAATATTTTCTGTTTGACTTTGAACTCTATGCCAATAATTAGTTGTATTTTACTCGGCCCTTTTACAGAATGCGTGGAAATAGAATCCTTTTCTTGGGAACACAAGAACAGAAGTAGGCCATTCAGCACCTCGGGCCTGCTCTGTCACTCTATTCGATGAGCTAGGGAATGGAAGACCAGCAGGAAGAGCAATGCAAGGAAGGTAGTGCAGGGGTCCCCTGCAGTCATCCCCCCGCAAAACAGATACACCGTTTTGAATACTGTTAAGGGGGATGACTCATCAGGGGAGGGCAGCAGCAGCCAAGTTCATGGCACCGTGGCTGGCTCTGCTGCACAGGAGGGCAGGAAAAAGAGTGGGAGAGCGATAGTGATAGGGGATTCAATTGTAAGGGGAATAGATAGGCGTTTCTGCGGCCACAACCAAGACTCCAGGATGGTATGTTGCCTCCCTGGTGCAAGGGTCAAGGAGCGGGTGCAGGACATTCTGAAAAGGGAGGGTGAACAGCCAGTTGTCGTGGTGCACATTGGTACCAACGATAAAAAAAAAAGGGATGAGGTCCTACGAGACAAATTTAAGGAGCTAGGAGCTAAATTAAAAGGTAGGACCTCAAAAGTAGTAATCTTGGGATTGCTACCAGTGCCACGTGCTAGTCAAGAGTAGGAATCGCAGGATAGCTCAGATGAATGCGTGGCTTGAGCAATGGTGCAGCAGGGAGGGATTCAAATTCCTGGGGCATTGGAACCGGTTTTGGGGGAGGTGGGACCAGTACAAACTGGGCGGTCTGCACCTAGGCAGGACCGGAACCAATGTCCTAGGGGGAAGTGTTTGCTAGTGCTGTTGGGGAGGAGTTAAAGTAATTTGGCAGGGGGATGTGAGGCAATGCAGGGAGACAGAGGGAAACAAAAAGGAGACAAAAGCAAAAGACAGAAAGGAGAATAGTAAAAGTGGAGGGCAGAGAAACCTAAGACTAAAAACAAAAAGGGCCACTGTACAGCAAAATTCTAAAGGGTCAAAGTGTAATAAAAAGGCAAGCATGAAAGCTCAGTGCCTCAATGCAAGGAGTATTCGGAACACAGGAGAGGGCTCTGAGCTAGTTAGAATGGGTGAGAGCTCAGATGAACAGGATCCCAAGAAAGAATGCAAAAGGCAGGAGGCAACAGAGCAGAGTAGCACTGGGGTAAGTGCAAACCACAAGCTGACAAGAAGGGACAATATGTATGAATATAAAGGGGCTGCAGGAGGGGTCAAAACTAAAAATCATGGTTTAAAAACTAGTATTAAAACACTCTATCTAAACGCACGCAGCATTCGAAATAAAGTAAATGAGTTGACGGCACAAATCATTACAAATGGGTATGATTTGGTGGCCATTACAGAAACATGGTTGCAGGGTGGCCAAGACTGGGAATTAAACATACAGGGGTATCTGACAATTCGGAAAGATAGACAAGGGGGGAAAGGAGGTGGGGTAGCTCTGTTAATAAAGGAAGATATCAGGGCAGTTGTGAGAGACGATATTGGCTCTAATGAACAAAATGTTGAATCATTGTGGGTGAAGATTAGAGATAGTAAGGGGAAAAAGTCACTGGTGGGTGTAGTTTATAGGCCCCCAAATAATAACTTCACGGTGGGGCGGGCAATAATCAAGGGAATAATGGAGGCATGTGAAAAAGGAACGGCAGTAATCATGGGGGATTTTAACCTACATATCGATTGGTCAAATCAAATCGCACGGGGTAGCCTTGAGGAGGAATTCATAGAATACATATGGGATTATTTCTCAGAACAGTATGTTACAGAACCTACAAGGGAGCAAGCTATCTTAGATCTGGTCCTGTGTAATGAGACAGGAATATTAAACGATCTCCTGGTAAAAGATCCTCTCGGAATGAGTGATCACAGTATGGTTGAATTTTTAATACAGATTGAGGGTGAGGAAGTAGTGTCTCAAACGAGCGTACTATGCTTAAACAAAGGGGACTACAATGGGATGAGGGCAGAGTTGGCTAAAGTAGACTGGGAACACAGACTAAACGGTGACACAATTGAGGAACAGTGGAGGACTTTTAAGGAGCTCTTTCATAGTGCTCAACAAAAATATATTCCAGTGAAAAAGAAGGGCGGTAAGAGAAGGGATAACCAGCCGTGGATAACCAAGGAAATAAAGGAGAGTATCAAATTAAAAACCAATGCGTATACGGTGGCCAAGGTTAGTGGGAAACTAGAAGATTGGGAAAATTTTAAACGACAGCAAAGAATGACTAAGAAAGCAATAAAGAAAGGAAAGATAGATTACAAAAGTAAACTTGCGCTTTACATAAAAACAGATAGTAAAAGCTTTTACAGATATATAAAACGGAAAAGAGTGACTAAAGTAAATGTCGGTCCCTTAGAAGATGAGAAGGGGGATTTAATAATGGGAAATGTGGAAATGGCCGAGACTGAAAACAATTATTTTGCTTCGGTCTTCACAATGGAAGATACAAAAACCATGCCACAAATTGCTGGTCACAGGAATGTGGGAAGGGAGGACCTTGAGACAATCACTATCACTAGGTGGGGTAGTGCTGGACAGGCTAATGGGACTCAAGGTAGACAAGTCCCCTGGTCCTGATGTAATGCATCCCAGGGTATTAAAAGAGATGGCGGAAGTTATAGCAGATGCATTCGTTATAATCTACCAAAATTCTCTGGACTCTGGGGAGGTACCAGCGGATTGGAAAACAGCTAATGTAACGCCTCTGTTTAAAAAAGGGGGCAGACAAAAGGCAGGTAACTATAGGCCGGTTAGTTTAACATCTGTAGTGGGGAAAATGCTTGAAGCTATCATTAAGGAAGAAATAGCGGGACATCTAGATAGGAATAGTGCAATCAAGCAGACGCAACATGGATTCATGAAGGGGAAATCATGTTTAATTAATTTACTGGAATTCCTTGAGGATATAACGAGCATGGTGGATAGAGGTGTACCGATGAATGTGGTGTATTTAGATTTCCAAAAGGCATTCGATAAGGTGCCACACAAAAGGTTACTGCAGAAGATAAAGGTACGCGGAGTCAGAGGAAATGTATTAGCATGGATAGAGAATTGGCTGGCGAACAGAAAGCAGAGAGTCGGGATAAATGGGTCCTTTTCCGGTTGGAAATCGGTGGTTAGTGGTGTGCCACAGGGATCGGTGCTGGGACCACAACTGTTTACAATGTACATAGATGACCTGGAAGAGGGGACAGAGTGTAGTGTAACAAAATTTGCAGATGACACAAAGATTAGTGGGAAAGCGGGTTATGTAGAGGACACAGAGAGGCTGCAAAGAGATTTTTTAGATAGGTTAAGCGAATGAATGGGCTAAGGTTTGGCAGATGGAATACAATGTCGGAAAGTGTGAGGTCATCCACCTTGGGGAAAAAAAAAAAAACAGTAAAAGGGAATATTATTTGAATGGGGAGAAATTACAACTTGCTGCAGTGCAGCGGGACCTGGGGGTCCTTGTGCATGAATCCCAAAAAGTTAGTTTGCAGGTGCAGCAGGTAATCAGGAAGGTGAATGGAATGTTGGCCTTCATTGCGAGAGGGATGGAGTACAATAGCAGGGAGGTCCTGCTGCAACTGTATAGGGTATTGGTGAGGCCGCACCTGGAGTACTGTGTGCAGTTTTGGTCGCCTTACTTAAGGAAGGATATACTTGCGACTCCTGTTGCTAATTCTTATGTATGATGGCTGATCTGTACCTCAACTCTATTTTCCTGCCATTGCTCCATATCCCTTCCCTCACCTAATACAAATTTAGCTATCTCACTCTTGAAAGCTGAAATTGTCCTCGCATCCACAGCCTTTTTTGCGGGGGTGGGGGGCGTTGGGAGGAAAGAGTGTTCCAAATTTCTACGATTCTTTGTGTGAAAAATTGTGATTTCACTCCAGAATGGCCCAGTTCACATTTTAAGATTATGTCCCCATGCACTTGATTCTCCCACCGAGAAAATAATTTCTCCATGTCTACCCTATTGAATCCGTTTCAAAATTTTAAAGACCTCGATTAGATTACTCCTCAATCTCCTGGATGCAAGGGAATATAATCTATGTTTATTCAACTTGTCCTTGTAATGTAACCCTCTAAGCTCATCATTGTGGTAAATCTCCACTACACCCAAGGCCAAGATATCCTTCCTGAGGCATGGTGCCCAAAACTGAACACAATACTCCAAATGGGGTCTTAGATATAACGGCCAACATTCCATTGGCTTTTTGATTGCTTTTTTTTTTAAACCTGACTTTTAATGATTAGTGTATTGATCTCCCACATTTATTTGCTCCTCTACATTTCCTAGCTCTAGACATTTCGAAAATACTCTGAATTATCTTCCTTGGGTTCAAAATGGATGACCTCACAACTGTCTACATTGAACTCCATATGCCATAGTTTTGCCCATTCACTTAATCGGTCTATGTTCCTTTGCAAATTCCTGCTCCTATCTGCACTTCTCAATTTTATTTTCTTTCTTCAAAAAACGTATTCAGTGTGCCAGCCTATTTCTTCAAATTTATAAATTCCCATCTCTCCATAAAAATTGATTTATGTATCACCTACCATGCATCTGCAAATGATCCTCCTTCTCCACTCAATGGGGCCTCCATTAGCAACTCAAAAAGCCAGTGAAGTTTACGAGGGTCTCTGCTCTCCTGTGAAAATAAAATGACGTGATTGTTTTTTCATAATGCAATTCTCCTATCCTCTTCTGATTGATCTACAGTACACCTGAAATAATGCAATAGAAAAGTAAATACTGTAGTTAATTGTAATGGATAATCACAGTGATTATCCATCAGCCCTTCAGCGATCTCCCCTCAGCCCTGATGACCGATGGTGAAATGCTTGGAAGAACTGTAACATATGGAATGGATTCCTTAGAGGACCCCAAAGTACAACCTGAAGAATCAAATCTTCCTCGCAAACTATGGACAACCATCAACTGCCTCAGAACTGGTGATGGTAGATACTACCATCTTCTCCATAGATGGAAGATTAAAGCATCCCCATTATGCGACTGTGGAGCTCCTAATCAGACCCTGGAGCACATCATTGAGCACTGCCCTCAGAGGAAATTCACAGGTAGCCTACAAGATATCCATGCTGTTGCACCAGAAGCTTTGGCCTGGATATCTGACTTAGATATTGACATTTGATTTGCTACTACCATGTGAAAGAAGACGATGAAAGTGTATTAGACATGTATGCAGTGCTGAGTTGGTTTTTGAACAGCAGATTGCCAAACGCAGGCACAAGACCAAAAGTAGCCAGGGATTACACCCTCAACTTCAAAGCACACGTCTCAGTGGTACCTATCTTGCCTTGGAGTCAGAAGGCATTCAAGTCCCACTCTAGGACTTCAGAACATAATCTAAGTAGGGCAGTGCTAAAATGCTATTGTTCAGATTAGATGTTAAACCATGGCCTGTTCAGGTGGATGTAAAAGATCCCATGATACTTCTTTTTAAAAGAAGATCAGGGTACTCTCCTGGTGTCCTGACCAACATTTATCCCTGAAACACCACCAAAAGCAGAATGGTTAGTCTTTCATCTCATATGGTTTGTGGGACCTTGCTGAAGGTGATTTTCTTACAAAACGAGATTATATTTCAAAAGTCATTCCTTGGCTCTGAAATACTTTGGAATGTTCGGGGGCTATGAAAGCTACTAAATAAATGCCAGTTTTCTTTTCAATTAATTCAACTCTGACTAGTTTCTTTGCAAAATACAGAAAACTTTGATATAATGCATTTTTATTTAAATTACCATCTTAAACGGAGAATCCTTATAAAAGCAAAATCTTGGTTTCAAAAATAATTTTAAACAACATTATCTGAAATATTTGCTAAAACAGAATGGTGAACAGTGTTATTTCACATTTATGAAAACCTAATCATTGAGTAAAGTGAACAAGTTTATTTACAGGTCTTTCTTGCACATGAAATAATGTCTGAACATGCATCACTTTTGCTATCTTTTCTTAAGCTGCAATGCTTTACCCTTTCCAACAAGATTTATTTTAATATATTTAAGCATTAAGTAGTCCAAGCAGTTATATTTTAGAACTACTTGACTGTATAGTTAATTTATTTAACATTTAAATGAGATAATGATTTGGATTTTACATCAGAACCAAAACAAAGGCAAATGTTAAATTTAAAAGGTATGCAAGTATTGTGCAGAACAGGTAAATAATTTGCCCATTTTACTTACACAAGCTGTGGCAATGCATGTTCCCCAGTCACTGTAGGTCTCCACCGTGATGTTCGACAAGGCAGTTCTCAGAAGGGGACAGAGAATCACCCACAGCTCCTCCACCTATAATCACAAAAATAAATCAAGTCTAGTTCAAGGGACTGAATAATGTAAAATAAAACACAACTCTACAATCAAGTAACAGGAATATTGCAAATCAAGATTGGACGGCATAAAATTAAATTTTAGTTTTTCCATCCTTAGCTACAGTCCCCACCATTTAAACTGCCCACATTTGTTGATCGTCATAAAATGTACATTTAGCACTGTTCAAAACTCATCATTTATTCATTTAAAATGAGTTTGAATATGAGTTGCATTAAAGATTCAAGCCAGAGTATGAAGAGGTATGTAGTACTAAATTGGTTTAAATGAAAATGAACCATTCTGACTGTCCTATCTCATAGAATCACAGAAATTTACGGCACTGAAGGAGGCCATTCAACCAATCATGTCTGTGCCGGCCAAAAAAGAGCTTTTCAGCATAATCCCACTTTCCAGCTCTTGGTCCGTAGTCTTGGATATGTACTTCAAGGGCCATAAGCTACAAGTACTTTTTAAATATAATGGAGGTTTCTACCTCTATTACCCTTTTAGGCAGCGAGGTCCCCTCTGGGTGAAAACATTTCTCGTAAACTCCCCTCTAATCCTTCTACCAATTACTTTAAAATCTATGCCCTCTGGTTATTGACCTCTCTGCTCGGGGAAATAGGTCCATCCTATCCACTCTACCTCGGCCCCTCATAATTTTATACACTCAATCAAGTCTCCCTTCAGCCTCTGTTCCAAAGAAAACAACCCCAGCCTATCCAATCTTTCCTCATAGCTAAAATTCTCCTGGCAACACACTCGGAAATCTCCTCTGTACCCTCTCCAGTGCAATCACATCTTTCCTGTAATGTGGTGACTGAACTGTACACAGTACTCTAGCTGTGGCCTACCGAGTGTTTTATACAGTTCAAGCATAACCTCCCTGCTCTTGCCTTGGCTAATAAAGGAAAGTATCCCGTATGCCTTCTTAACCAATTTATCTATCTGTCCTACTACCTTCAGGGATCTGTGGACATGCACTCCAAGGTCCCTCTGTTCCTCTAGTCTTCTCAGTATCCTACCATTTGTTGTGTAATCCCTTGCCTTGTTAGCCCTCCCCCAATGCATTACCTCACACTTCTCCAGATTGAATTTCATTTGCCACTTTTCTGCCCACCTCAACTATGAATCCTGACAATTTAATTCTGCATGAACATGTATGTAAACATTCCCCTACCTCAACCCAATTTATTGTGTAGAGCATAAAACCAACGGTATTACCTTTTCATATGTCCAGTGCTTACAACCTCGGATTAATCCAGCAATGATTTCAGCTACACAGCGCTGAGTGCTTTCATGGGAATCTGAGACAAGGCGTTCCATGTGCGGTTTTAACACTGGTAAAAAAGCCGTATCAAAGTTCCTGAACAAACCCTACCATGAAAGCAATGGACAGAAACAGATCAATAACATCAAAACACAACACAAAACTGTTAACATTTATCATGAATTTACATTGCTTTATCTCATGCAGAAAAATCTGAACAAATAGTTAACAAATGCAATTATAGTCCTTCTGGTTGAGCTTCTTTATTCAATGGTCTTATTTAAGGAGGGTTGTACTTGCATTGGAGGCAGTTCAGAGAAGGGTCACTAATTTGATTACGGAGATGAAGGGATGACGAAAGGTTGAGTAGGTTGGGCCTATACTCATTGGAGTTTAGAAGAATGAGAGGTTATCTTATTGAAACGTATAAGATTATGAGGGGGCTTGACAGGGTAGATGCAGAGAGGATGTTTCCCCTCGTAGGGGAATCCAGAACTAGGGGGCATAGTTTCAGAATAAGGGATCAACCATTTAAAACGGAGATGACAAATCTTCTAGAATTTTTTGAGGATGTAACTAGTAGGGTGGACAAGGGAGAACTAGTGGATGTGGTGTATTTGGACTTTCAAAAGGCTTTTGCCAAGGTCCCACACAAGAGATTAGTGTGCAAAATTAAAGCACATGCTATTGGGAGTAATGTATTGACATGGATAGAGAACTGGTTGGCAGACAGGAAGCAAAGAGTCGGGATAAATGGGTCCTTTTCAGAATTGCAGGCAGTGATGAGTGGGGTACCGCAAGGTTCAGTGCTGGGACCCCAGCTATTTACAATATACATTAATGATTTAGACGAAGGAATTGAATGTAATATCTCGAAGTTTGCAGATGACACGAAGCTGGGTGGTAGTGTGAGCTGTGAGGAGGATGCTAAGAGGCTGCAGGGTGACTTGGACAGGTTAGATGAGTGGGCAAATGCATGGCAGTATAATGTAGATAAATGTGAGGTTATCCACTTTGGTGGCAAAAACAGGAAGGCAGATTATCTGAATGGTGACAGATTAGGAAAAGGGGAGGTGCAACAAGACCTGGGGTGTCATGGTACATCAGTCATTGAAAGTTGGCATGTGGGTACAGCAGGCGGTGAAGGCAGCAAATGGCATGTTGGCCTTCATAGCGAAAGGATTTGAGTATAAGAGCAGGGAGGTCTTACTGCCGTTGTACTGGGCCTTGGTGAGGCCACACCTTGAATATTGTGTACAGTTTTGGTCTCCTAATCTGAGGAAGGACATTCTTGCTATTGAGGGAGTGCAGCAAAGGTTCACCAGACTGATTCCCAGGATGGCAGGACTGATATATGAAGAAAAACTGGATCGACTAGGCTTATATTCACTGGAATTTAGAAGAATGAGAGGGGATCTCACAGAAACATAAAATTCTGACGGAATTGGACAGGTTAGATGCAGAAAGAATGTTCCCGATGTTAGGTAAGTCCAGAACTAGGGGTCACGGTCTAAGGATAACGGGAAAGCCATTTAGAACCGAGATGAGGAGAAACTTCTTCACAAGAGAATTGTGAACCTGTGGAATTCTCGACCACAGAAAGTTGTTGAGGCCAGTTCGTTAAGATATATTCAGAAGGGAGTTAAATGTGGCCTTTACGGCTAAAGGGATCAAGTGGTATGGAGAGAAAGCAGGAATGGGGTACAGAAGTTGCATGATCAGCCATGATCATATTGAATGGTGGTGCAGGCTCGAAGGGCCAATTGGCCTACTCCTGCACCTACTTTCTATGGGCTCAAGTTTCGGCCCGAGTTGCTCCTATTTTTTTGGAGCAACTAGATTAGAATTGAACATCGTAGAAATTGCAATTCTTGGCATTTAGTTTGCTCCAGTTCTAGTGAATTAGAATAGTTTCAATTTAGAACAGTTTTTTTTCAAAAGGGGGCATGTCCAGCACTTGCGCCTGTTTTGCAAGTTTAGGCAGTGAAAACTTACTCCAAACTAACTTAGAATGGAGTAAGTGTAGATTTTTGTACGCTCAGAAAAACCTTGCCTACACTTTAGAAATTAGGCGCAGGGAACGAGAGATGGGGGGGGGGGGGAAGGGAAGTTTACAAGCATTAAACACTTCACTTTTACAAAGAGCCATCAATAAAAATTATCAATAAATCAACGAATGAATCAATCACTATAATGTTTTGAAAATGATTACATCATCCCACACCATAACTATTTTTTGACGTAGTAAATTTGCTAATTAACTGTTGACATGCCGAATCACAACCGACTATCTCAACCAGTTCCTCCGAACGTAAGTCTTGGATTACAAGCTTACTGCTTCATGCATTGCTAAATCAGACGTGCTCAGAACTGCCCCTCCTTTACCATATTGATTGCTTTTACAGAATCCTAGGTAAACTATCACAAATCTACACGTAACAGGTAGGTGGCGATAAAAGCTGCATAAATACTTTAAAACATCCAGTAACACAGGATTTTTACACCCTCATGATTTTTGTATAGTTTATCAAATTATTTGAAGCTGTCTGCACAATACATTTTTAGCTTTGTAATTATAAAACCCCAAATGGCTGAGCCACTGTGAGAAAGCTCATTGTAATTGCTTCTTCACAAATTAATGCAAAAACACACAACTCCATGGGATGGGGGAGAACAGACACATGTTTAGGAACAAGCTCAGCCTTTTTTAAATAATCTCAACCCTAGAAACCTAGCTTTACCCCATATCCTTCAATCATTTTCTCTCCAGAAACTTACCTTAAATTCATTTATATTATTACTCTCTATTTATTTATTTATTTATTGCTCGCTCGCTCTCTCTCTCTCTCTCTCTCTCTCTCTCGAGCAACTTCTTCCACAACGTCATTACTCTTTGTGTAAATAAATGCTCACTGACTTCCCTCCTTGTTCCATGAAACAATAAAAAGGCATGGATTCAGGATGGTGCAGGCTTGATGATTCAAATGGGCCTTTCTCATTCCAGACTTTATGTTTTTTATAGTACTCCTGGCTGAACGCGGCAGGCACTGTTCCCGCAGGTCGCGGCGGGGAGCCCATTCGGCCAGGGCTAGGAACGGCGTGCTTCGGGCCCCTCCCACACAGCCTGCACAGATTCGGGGGCGAGGAGCTATTGCACATGCACGCACATGCAGGGCTGCCGGCACTAAATATGGTTATGCTGCTGTGAACTAGCCCCACCTCCTGCCGGCAGATTTTTGGCGCCACACTTTGGCCCCGCCCCCTGCAGCTGCTGGTACGCCGCGCCGACCTGGAACGGGCCCCGAGAACGATCGCAGAATACCGAGGTAGGCTTTAAGCGCTCTTTTTGTTCCAGGAAACAGGCGTGCCGCTCGGAGGTGCGCCATTCTAAAGGAGGGCTGAAACTTGAGCCCTATGTTTTTATGAGCAGGAATATCTTCTCTCAGAGGGTCGTGAATCTTTGGAATTCTCTACCCCAGAGGGCTGTGGAGGCTGGGTCATTGAATATATTTAAGGTGGAGAGAGACAGATTTTTCTACGATAAGGTAGTCAAGGGTTATGGGGAGCGGGCAGGGAAGTGGAGTTGAGGCCAAGATCAGCTCAGCCACGATCTTATTGAATGGCGGAGCAGGCTCGAGGGGCCAAGTGGCCTACTCCTGCTCCTATTTATGTTCTAGTGTTCCAAGAAATGCACTGCAATGTACAAGGAAGGATCTTGCTCCATGTAATTTTAATTTCCTCTCTCTTCCTCCTACCCAGCCACAGCCAGCAAACTTGCCACTTACCCCAAATGGGAAGCCATAGTATAAACGTCAGTTAAGATTAGAATTCAACCTTTAATTTGCTCGGTGAAAATCCAGAATTTGTTGTTATTGGGCTGAACTGAACACTATTAAATCAGTTCAGTTGATATATTTTTTGAAATTATCCTTCCTGAAATTATGTGGAAAATGGATTTTACTCATTACTTCACATTTGCAAATTAATTCTTTCGTTCAAGTCTGGAAGCCAAAGATGCTTCAGGGTTATAGAAAATAACTGATGGCTAATTCTTCCCCTTATGCTGGGATATAGTTCCACAGGCATGACAGCACTCCAGTACCTCACCAAAATGGACATGTTGTAGGCAAGAGCCTGAACATTCAGAATCAATGGCCATTTTGATTGCGTGGGGGATGTTACAAATGGAAATCACAACCAGACCATAGGAAATCTATTGCAGTCTTGAAATAATTGTTTTATAGAAGCAACTACTACAACAAATGATTTTAGCAGATTGATAGTACAAGTCTAAGGAGGTACACTCCACTAATATTATAACACTGGGGACATGCTGTTGAATTCCGGTTACAATTTTCATAGTTTAAATCTAAAAACTAATGGAAATGGTTCAAGAATGGGAAGAAGAATGATATGAATCTATTCATTGAAAAAAAGGAAACACGAGAGTGGAAAAAACATCAGTTTTCAAAATTATGAAGCAATTGGTGTTAGGCATTTGTGCTGAAGCAGAGAGGGCATGGTGAGGCTCACAAATTCCTACTTTATATCAAGATTTGTTAACTTATGGAATACACTGCCACCTAGTGCATTGAACACAGACATGCAGAACATAAACAGCCAAGGAGGATATGAGGTGGTGTGAATAGGATCTGCATATACATCTTAATGTCAAAGCAGAAAAAAAACACCTTGTACAGTGATTTTTATTTCACGATAGGAAGCATCGACCACACACTCACTGAAGTTAAACCAAGCTGTGTGCATAGATGGTGCCACATGGAGTAACCTTCATATCCTTATCAAACATTGCTCTATGGATTTGACAACCATGGATAATTATGTTTTGGCAGAACTGTTCTAGCAGCTGGGATCTTTGACCCCTTGCAAAGGCTTCCCGACTCACTTCGTCACCAATGGTTTGTGGAGGATGTTGAATGAAGAAATAAAAAGTTTCTCTGCTCTACATCCGGAAATCATGTCCCCACATCTTAAAAATGCAGAACTAACTATGATTAGGGCAATTCCTGATTATAGATAATCAAAGTCAATAACTTAAACATACTACTAATAAGTAATTTGAACAGTGGTCCGAATAACTTCTGAATGTAAATGCTTTTTCATACAAATCATTAAACTAAAAATAATGAACAGTAAAGGAGAATAAGCAGGAGTTCGGCATGGCTCAGTGGTAACTCTCACATCGGAGTCAGAAGGTCATGGGTTCAAGCCCCAATTCAGAGACTTGAGCACATAATCTGGGTTGAAACTTCAGTGAAATACAGGTACTGAGGAAACGCTGCAGTGTCAGATGTGCTTGTCTTTCAGATGAGATGTTAAACTGAGGCCCCCTCAGGTGGCTGTAAAAGATTCTATGGTACTATTTGAAGAAAAACAGAGGAATTCTCCAACAATTATCGCTGAACTAACTTCTAAAACAGATGATCTAGTTGTGGAAACTTGCTGTGCATAAATTGGCAGCCATGTTTCTTACATTACAACAGTGACTAGACTTCAAAAGTACTTAATTGGCTGTAAAGAACTTCGGTACATCCTGATGTCGTGAAAGGCTCTATATAAATGGAAGTTCTTTCTTTATAACCAAATCAATAAGCCATTGTTAGTATAGCTTTTGGTACTATTTCAGTACTATACTACTTCTACAGGTGGAGGCGACTGTATCAAGGAGAGATGTCTCAAGAATGTGATTCTGGTTGGTTGCTGGGAATCACATTACATTAGGCACATTAGCTGATAAGTATTATTTTTGAGCCAATATTAACCTTAAGAAACCATTTACCTTGAATAGACAAAACCTGCGTGGATTAAATTTGTCCTTTCCTTTTCGGTCTTCCAAGGATAAGAATTTAATTAATTGCTCCATGAATTGTGGGTCAGAGAAATTATCATAAATTACTTGCTCTGCCTACAAAGGAAGATATTTAGAAGTCATTAACTGTGCCTGTGCAGTAGGACACAGAGCTTCAGGCAAATCACACCAAAAGATATAAAATACACATTTAATTAACATGCAAGTAGCAGTTCTGCTGCTGTAAAAAAAAAATCTTTGAATGAGGCACGGCACGGCTATATAACAAGCTTCAAATAAAAAACTAAGATGGTAAGTTTAGCTATAACACGTCAGTCAACATTTGAATGAATTCTACCAGAGCTTTCTTAACTACAGTATCAATACCAGCCTTACAAATAGTGTATGCAGATATGATACCATTCATGGAAAATTCCTAATATGTTGCCTTCAGAAACTATCAAGTAAGGCTATGCTGTAGTAACTTGGGTGAGGTCCAAGGGGGTATATGTTACGACATTCTAAACTTAAAGGGAAATATTACTGAAGGAGTATTTTAATGTGAAGAAAGCAAGCAGCAGTTGTGTGGATCAACATTCTTCTCAATATGTGGTGACCATTCGAGAGGATGTAGAACCTCAAAAACTGACTATCCACTGTGGACATTGATATCCAACCGGTACTGAAATGTACATTGCTAAAAGCTTCCTGATTGGCATCCCAACTGCCACCACAACATGTCAAGTTTCATTGAAGAAATTAAGTTGTAAAATCACAGTTTTAAAAAAAAGATATATTCATGTTTTGAGAAAGATATATGGCAAAATTACTTTGTATCGTAAGCAAAGAAAGTCAGACTTTCCTTCTCCTATAAGCAGTTTCTGAAAAAAAAAGTACTATGCTTATCCCACAACTATTTAATAGTTATTATTAATATGGTTTACATTTTGTCTGATATTTTTGTTCAGTTTATCCATCAGCTCTGGCCATCAGTACAGATATCGATTCTCAGTGCACTCTACATCATTGATGATTCCTAACCATCATACCTTCAGATTATCAGTACCTCTGCATTGCAGGTTTATCAAATAATCCTCAATTGATTACTGGGAAATTCTAACAAACTTTTACCATTAAAGCATTTCTTACCTCTGACATTTCTTTTCTATTCCTTCCTAGTTTAGGTTGTTGGTCTACTGGGGCATAAACAAGCAGCTTCCTAATTAGGAGAGAAACTCATGAGGTTTTCACATGCATCAATTGGTCTTTAAAAACACTTGACAAGACTTCATTTTCACCATAACATGCTCTGAGAAAGAAATACCAACATACTGGACACAATGTCTTACTTTGCTAGAACAATAATGACATTGACGTATCTAATGACATGGCTTGTGTTAATGCATTATTTTGACATCGTTTCACTTGATTTTGAAGTATTCGGCATTTATAATAGGATAATAGGGAAATATTTCTAATTCTTCAAATATAGAAAACAAAATGTACTTCAGTCACCTGCACACATTAATTTCAGAGCATGAACATTTAAGGATTTGAATGGAAAATATTCCTATAACTTACATTTCCGGGATACAATATACCCATCTTATTCTCCACTTACCGAGGCCATACGTAGTACCCCCAATGCGTCTTTTCCACAAATAAACAGGCTTCCCATTCGTCCTTAGTCCTTGGTAAATTGGAGCTATCATAATGGAGCCATTTGTTATCAGGCCTATCTCCTGGCTGGATTGTTGTTGAATAAGAGCCACCTAGTTAGGAAGTGCACACAATACAAAAATTCACAGTATTCATGAGAATAGGCTTAAAATAAAAATTAGGAAGTTAGGATCAAACAGTTGTTTCAAACTTTCACTGGTAAACACAACTGTAGAAATAAAAATAAAAAAATAATGATCATAAATGAGCAAGTGTAAAATGCTTGGGAGAAGGTGAAAGGGCCTATGGTTCCCAAAGTTTTCCACCACTCCTCACCTCACCTTGTTGTACACTAACTGATAGAGATTGATTGCTAGAAGTAGTCAACACCTTCATTATCATTGTGCAGGATGATTGACGACCAACTAGACAGACCTTGGTCTTTTTCATATAACATTTCCGATGTCCTTATCATTGGAGTAGTAATACATTCAGCATACCAAATTATTTTCACCAACATTTTAATTCTACTTTTATTGTATGATCAGTTTATGAAACATCTTTAGTCACATCATTTTTAATACGTTGTGAGCCTGATAATGCTAAATAAAAACTTTCAACAGCCAGTAAAAGAAATGTTTGAAATGTTTTTAGCAAAGTCTTTGCAAATAAATTTGTTTAAGGGCTTTTGTGATATGGATGCTGGAAACACAGCCTAAAATACCGAAGCAAGACATGTTTTATATTAGAAGTACCTTCTACAGAGATTTTAATGGCCCGTAGATTAAGGCCTCTCCGGGTGCGTATGTTCCATGTTTAGGCGTGCAAAGCACATGTGTCTGAACCCGGAACTTGCGATCTGTCAAAATTTATTTTGATATATCGCGCGCCTCCCCGGGAGAAGGATCTTCCCGGGAGGAGATTAGGGCTATTTGCACAGCGAATGTCCTTCAAACTCTTACGCCTGGCAAAAACAGACATAAGGCCTGCTTTTACAATAGAAACATAGAAAATAGGTGCAGGAGCAGGCCATTCGGCCCTTCGAGCCTGCACCACCATTCAATATGACCATGGCTGAACATGCAACTTCAGTACCCCATTCCTGCTTTCTCTCCATACCTCTTGATCCCTTTAGCCGTAAGGGCCACATCTAATTCCATTTTGAATATATCGAATGAGTTGGACTCAACAACTTTCTGTGGCAGAGAATTCCATAGGTTCACAATTCTCTGGGTGAAGAAGTTTCTCCTCATCTCAGTCCTAAATGGCATACCCCTTATCCTTGGACTGTGACCCCTGGTTCTAGACTTCCCCAACATCGGAAACATTCTTCCTGCATCTAACCTGTCCAGTCCCGTCAGAATTTTATATGTTTCTATGAGATCCCCTCTCAGTCATCTAAATTCCAGTGAATATAAGCCTAGTCGATCCAGTATTTCTTCATATGTCAGTCCTGCCATCCCGGGAATCAGTCTGGTGAACCTTCGTTGCATTCCCTCAATAGCAAGAATGTCCTTCCTCAGATTAGGAGACCAAAACTGTGCACAATATTCAAGGTGTGAATTTACCAGCATAAGAGTTTTAAAAAGGTAGAAAAAATACATTTTATTACTTATTTTTATATTAAAAACCCTGCCCATGAAGGGAAGCTTATGTTTGAACATTTTAAAAAAATTTATTCAAAAATTAAATTTTTTCTAAAACATTTAATGGAATTCAATTTTTATTAATTCAAAACAAAATGAAGTGCTTTTTAAAAAATTAATGTTTGTGTTTTTTTTTTGAGGAGCTCGGTGCTCCCCTTATTATGAATGAGAACATTACATTTTCATTGGTGGTCCAGGCCCACGTGATCCAGGAAGCGCTTATGCTCCTATGGGGAGCTCCTCAGGGAGCACCGATGCTACCTGGTACGTCACAGGCGATGTAGGTGGGGTTGTCAGGGGCTGTCAGGAGCACTTTGAAGATCTCCTCAATCAAGACTCTGCCTTTGACTCGAGTGTTCTCAACTCCAGCCCGCAGCATGCAACCCACCACCACCTCAGTGAAACCCCAACGCTGCAAGAGGTAGGGGAAGCCATAAAACAACTCAAAAACAACAAGGCTATGGGTGCAGATGGAATTCCTGCTGAGGCACTAAAATATGGCGGAGAGACAGGTCTTGTTGGCGTGGATACATGACCTCATCTCTCTCATTTGGAGGGAGGAGAGCATGCCAGGTGATCTGAGAGATGCAGTGATCTTGTCCATTTTTAAAAAGGGGAACAAATCCGACTGTGGCAACTACAGGGGAATCTCCCCACAATCAACCACTGGGAAGGTTGTCGCTAGAGTCCTCCTCAACCGTCTTCTCCCTGTGGCCGAGGAGCTCCTCCCGGAGTCTCAGTGCAGATTTCGTCCCCTACGGGGAACACTGGACATGATCTTTGCAGCAGGACAACTGCAGGAAAAATGCAGGAAGCAGCGCCAGCCCTTATACATGGCCTTTTTCGATCTTGTGAAGGCCTTTGACACTTGAGGGCTTTGGAGCGTCCTCCTCCGTTTTGGGTGTCCACATCCTTCTGCTGCTCCACAATGACATGCAGGCTGTGATCCTTACCAGCAGATCTGTTACAGACCCATTCCACGTCCGAACCGGGGTCAGACAGGGCTGCGTCATTGCTCCAACCCTCTTCTCAATCTTCCTCGCTGCCATGCTCCACCTCACAATCAACAAGCTCCCCGCTGGAGTGGAACTAAACTACAGAACCAGTGGGAAGCTGATTAACCTATGCCACCTCCAGACCAAGTCCAAGGTCACCCAAACCTCTGTCGTTGAACTGCAGTACACGGACGACGCCCGAGTCTGCGCACATTTGGTGGCTGAACTCCAGGATATAGTCGATGTATTCAAGCATATGAAAGCATGGGCCTTACGCTTAACATCCGTAAGACCAAGGTCCTCCACCAGCCTGTCTTTGACGCACAGCACTGCCCCTCAGTCATCAAGATTCACGGCGCGGCACTCGACAACGTGGACCACTTCCCATACCTCGGGAGCTTCTTGCCAACAAAGGCAGACATTGATGCGGAGATTCAACATCGCCTCCAGTGCGCCAGTGCAGCCTTCAGCCGCCTGAGGGAAAGAGTGTTCGAAGACCAAGCCCTCAAACCTACCACCAAGCTCACGGTCCACAGGGCTGTAGTAATTCTCGCCCTCATGTATGGATCAGAGGCATGGACGATGTACAGAAGGCACATCAAGTCGCTGGAGATAATCACCAACGATGACTCTGCAGGATCCTGCAAATCCCCTGGGAGGACAGACGCACCAACATCAGTGTCCTCGCCCAGGCTAACATCCCCAGCATTGAAGCACTAACCACACTCGATCAGCTTCGCTGGGCAGGCCACTTAGTTCGCATGCCAGACAAGAGACTCCCTAAGCAACTGCCATAGGCGGAGCTCCTTCATGGCAAACAAGCCAAAGGTGGGCAGCGGAAACGTTACAAGGACACCCTCAAAGCCTCCCTGGTGAAGTGCAATATCACCACTGACGCCTGGGAGACCCTGGCCGAAGACCGCCTGAGGTGGAGAAAGTGCATCCGGGAGGGCATTGAGCTCTTCGAATCTCAACACTGAGAGCGTGAAGAGGTCAGGCGCAGGCAGCGGAAGGAGCGTGTGGTAAATCAGTCCCACCCCCCTTCCCCCGACGCATATCTGTCCTACCTGTGACAGGGTCTGTGGCTCTCGTGTTGGACTGTTCAGCCACCAAAGAACTCACTTTAAGAGTGGAAGCAGGTCTTCTTTGATTCCGAGGGACTGCCTATGATGATGATGATGAGGCTCCTGTGATGCGTGGGCCTCTGCGCTGGGCTGCGCAGCTAGGCCTGGGACCCTAAGTCTACGTTGGAGCGGGAGCACCAGGTATTTTTGTATTTTTTTTGTGGTCGGATGAAAGCCTCCGACCGCAATCTTTGGCCCAGTGTGTCTAAAGACACCATGTATGGCTCATATTTAAATGTTCAACTTTCAATTTAGCTGTACACGTTGTGATTACATAGGATATATTGCACAGAAACTAGCCATTCGGCCCAACCAGTCCATGTCGACGTTTATGCATCATTCGAGCCTCCTCCAGTCTTTCATCTAAATCTATTCCCTTCTCCCTCATATGCTTGTCTAGCCTCCTCTTACATGCATCTATACTATTTGCTTCAATCGCTCCGTGGTAGCGAGGTTCACATTCTCACCACGCTTTGGATAAAGAAGCTTCTTCTGAATTCCCTATTGGATTTCTTGGTGACTATCTTGTATTGATGGCCTCTAATTATGCTCTTCCCAACAAGTGGAAACACTCTCTTTGTATCCACTCTATCAAAACATTTCATAATTTTAAAAACCTCTATTAGGTCACTCATCAGCCTGCTTTTTTCCAAGAGAAAAAAGAGTCCCAAGCCTGTTCATCCTTTCCTAATATGTACACCCTCGCATTTCTGGTATCAACAGTGTAAACTTTCTCTGCGCTCTCTCCAGTGCCATATATCTTTTTTATAATATGACGACCAGAACTGTACGCAGCGTCGTCTAACCAAGATTCGACACAGATTTAGCAGAACTTCCCAATTCTATACCTCTAGAAATAAACCAGAGTGCTTTTTTTATGGCCTTGCTAACGTGTCACATTTAGTGTTTTGTACTCAGAGATCCCTTTGTTCCTCTACCACACCCAGACTCGCACCCAAGTAATAACTGACTCCCTTTTCTTCCTACCAAAATGTAATACATCACATTTAATCGGTGTTGAACTTCATTTGCCAACTATATACCTATTCTGCAAGTTTATTAATGTCCTCCTGTAATTTGTTGCAGTCCTCCTCAGTATTGACTATCCTCCCCAATTTGGTGTCATCCGCATATTTAGAAATTGTGTTTTTGATTCCAAAGTCTAAATCGTGAATATAAATTGTGAACAACAGTGGTCCCGCCTTCTGCCACTGTGAACAGCTACCCTTTTCCCCCTACTCTCCGCTTTCTGTCTCGAAGCCAGCCAGCAATCCATTCTGCTACGTGTCCCCTGACTCTGCATTCTCTGATAATCATTTTCTTTTAGGTAAATTCTCTTTACAACTGAAAGCAAATTCTAAAACCATGTTTCAATTTTTTCCCACAAAGTCAGAGTGTAATGTAGCCAAGTTTGCTGATGATACAAAGATGGGTGGAAAAGCAAGTTGTGAGGAGGACACAAAGAATCTGCAAAGGGGTATAAGACAGGCTAAGTGAGTGGGCAAACATTTGGCAGATGGAGTATTATGTGGGAAAGTGTGAGGTTATCCACTTTGGCAGGAAAAATAAAAAAGCAAATTATTATTTAAATCGAGAGAGATTACAAAATGCTGCAGTACAGAGGGACCTCGGGGTCCTTGTGCATGAAACACAAGAAGTTAGTACAAAGGTACAGCAAGTAATAGGCAAATGGAATGTTGGCCTTTATTGCAAGGGGGATGGAGTATAAAAGCAGGGAAGTCCTGCTACAATTGTACAGGGTATTGGTGGGACCATACCTAGAGTATTCCCCTTGGGAAGAGTGACCATAATATGGTAGAATTCTTTATTAAGATGGAGTGACACAGTTAATTCGGAAACTAGGGTCCTGAACTTAAGGAAAGGTAACTTCGACGGTATGAGGCGTGAAGTGGCTAGAATAGACTGGCAAAGGATACTTAAAGGGTTGACGGTGAATAAGCAATGGCAAACATTTAAAGATCACATGGATGAACTTCAGCAATTGTACATTCCTGTCTGGAGTAAGAATAAAACGGGGAAGGTGGCTCAACCGTGGCTAACAAGGGAAATTAAGGATCGTGTGAAAGCCAAGGAAGAAGTATATAATTTGGCTAGAAAAAGCAACAAACCTGAGGACTGGGAGACATTTAGAATTCAACAAAGGAAGACTAAGGGTTTAATTAAGAGGGGGAAAATAGAGTACAAAAGGAAGCTTGCAGGGAACATAAAAACTGACTACATATTTATCAAAGTTTTTGCAAAGAGAAAAAGATTAGTGAAGACAAACGTAGGTCCCTTGCAGTCGGATTCAGGTGAATTTATAATGGTGAACAAAGAAATGGCAGACCAATTGAACAAATACTTCGGTTCTGTCTTCACGAAGGAAGACACAAATAACCTTCCGAATGTACTAGGGGACAGTAGGTCTAGTAAGGAGGAACTGAAGGATATCCTTATCAGGCGGGAAATTGTGTTAGGGAAATTGATGGGATTGAAGGCCGATAAATCCCCGGGGCCTGATAGTCTGCATCCCAGAGTACTTAAGGAAGTAGCCCTAGAAATAGTGGATGCATTGGTGATCATTTTCCAACAGTCTATTGACTCTGGATCAGCTCCTATGGACTGGAGGGTAGCTAATGTAACACCACTTTTTAAAAAAGGAGGGAGAGAGAAAACAGGTAATTTTTGACCGGTTAGCCTGACATCAGTAGTGGGGAGAATGTTGGAATCAATCATTAAGGATGAAATAGCGCGCATTTGGAAAGCAGTGACAGGATTGGACCAAGTCAGCATGGATTTATGAAAAGGAAATCATGCTTGATGAACCTTCTGGAATTTTTTGAGGATGTAACTAGTAGAGTGGACAAGGGAGAACCAGTGGATGTGGTGTATTTGGGCTTTCAAAAGGCTTTTGACAAGGTCCCGCACAAGAGATTGGTGTGCAAAATCAAAGCGCATGGTATTGGGGGTAATATACTGATATGGATAGAGAACTGGTTGGCAGACAGGAAGCAGAGAGTCGGGATAAACGGGTCCTTTTCAGAATGGCAGGCAGTGACTAGTGGAGTGCCGCAGGGCTCAGTGTTGGGACCTCAGCTCTTTACAATATACATTAACGATTTAGATGAAGGAATTGAGTGTAATATCTCCAAGTTTGCAGATGACACTAAACTAGATGGCGGTGCGAGCTGTGAGGAGGACGCTAAGAGGCTGCAGGGTGACTTGGACAGGTTAGGTGAGTGGGCAAATGCATGGCAGATGCAGTATAATGTGGATAAATGTGAGGTTATCCATTTTGGGGGCAAAAACACGGAGGCAGAATATTATCTGAATGGCGGCAGATTAGGAAAAGGGGAGGTGCAACGAGGTCTGGGCATCATGGTTCATCAGTCACTAAAGTGGGCATGCAGGTACAGCAGGCGGTGAAGAAGGCAAATGGTATGTTGGCCTTCATAGCTTGGGGTTTTGAGTATAGGAGCAGGGAGGTCTTACTGCAGTTGTACAGGGCCTTGGTGAGGCCTCACCTGGAATATTGTGTTCAGTTTTGGTCTCCTAATCTGAGGAAGGACGTTCTTGCTCTTGAGGGAGTGCAGCGAAGGTTCACCAGACTGATTCCAGGGATGGCTGGGCTGTCATATGAGGAGAGACTGGACCAACTGGGCCTTTATTCACTGGAGTTTAGAAGTATGAGAGGGGATCTCATAAAAACGTATAAAATTCTGACAGGACTGGACAGGTTCGATGTAGGAAGAATGTTCCCGATGTTGGGGAAGTCCAGAACCAGGGGACACAGTCTTAGGATAAGGGGTAGGCCATTTAGGACTGAGATGAGGAGAAATTTCTTCACTCAGAGTTGTTAACCTATGGAATTCCCTGCCGCAGAGAGTTGTTGAAGCCAATTTATTGGATATATTCAAGAGAGAGTTAGATATGGCCCTTACGGCTAAGGGGATCAAGGAGTATGAGAGAAAGCAGGAAAGGGGTACTGAGGGAATGATCAGCCATGATCTTATTGAATGGCGGTGCAGGCTCGAAGGGCCAAATGGCCGACTCCTGCACTTATTTTCTATGTTTCTATGTACAGTTTTGTCTCCTTATTTAAGGAGGGATATTCCTGCCTTGGAGACAGTTCAGAGAAGGTTCACTAGGTTGATTCCCGAGATGAAGGGACTGACTTATTAAGAAAGGTTGAGCAGTTTGGGCCTATACTCATTGGTGTTTAGAAGAATGAAAGGTGATCTTATCGAAACATATAAAATACTGAGGGGGCGCGACAAGGTAGATGCAGAGAGGACGTTTCCACTTGTGGGGGAATCTAGAACTGGGGGCATAGTTTAAGACTAAGGGTTCGCCTATTTAGAAGTGAGATGAGGAGAAATTTCTTCTCTGAGGGTCGTAAATCTGTGGAATTCTCTGCCCCAGAGAGCTGTCAAGGCTGGGTTATTGAATATATTTAAATTGGAGATACAGATTTTTGAACGCTAAGAGCAAAGGGTTATGGGGAGCGGGTAAGGAAGTGGAGCTGAGCCCAAGATCATATGAGCCATGATCTTATTAAATGGTGGAGTATGCTCTGGGGCTAAATGGCCTACTCCTGCTCCTATTTTTTATTTTCTTAAAGTCAGTGACAAATAAAACATTTGGATAAAATTGCAAGGTTTCCAGAATTATGATGAACATTCCAAGTCAGAAATAGGCAATTAGTTCAAAATATTTTCATAAAACACTCGATAGTAAAAGCTTTAACGTTTAAACAGAAATATTATCAATTCTACTTACTAACAGCATGTGGATCGATCTCTATTTTTTTGTGTGGTCTTTTCAATTGCTTCATGATGCCAGCCACAGCAGATATTGCCATCTACAGATGAAAACAAATCAATTCATGCACTGTGATTTTTTGGGGAGTACCAAATAAGACAGGCATTCTGGCTGGTAATTCTTGTGGCCTCAACAATTTATCGTGCGTGCGTAATCCAAAGTATTCAAAAATACCATTTGAAACTCCCCGATCAGGAAAGTTTTGCCCTGCAATCTCTGAATTCAACACTAGTAACGGAGAAAAGATTAGCTTAAATTTTGTGATAATTCTCACGACTGCCGGAAGAATTGGTAATTTGGTTTGTGTTTTCAGCACCTCCACTATGATTTAAACTGTTGGGAAATTATCTTCCATTTCACTTGTACAATGATAACAAACATCTCAACTGGTCTTGATCTGTGTTTAAAAGGATTGTCAATTCAACGATACCCTAAGATCTATACATGGCCTGAATATATTATTGGCTTTCCATATGCAGCTATATTTCGTTGTTATGGTAGTCTCCACCTTTTAACATATAAAGCACAGATGCAGACGTTATGGAACATGGTTCAGTAGGAGAGTTATGTATTCTTTCCATCTGCAATAGAAGCAGCAATATTTTGAAACATGGCTGCTTTCCCAAGGCGATCGTCAGCAGCTATCTTTTGTAATCAGATAGGCAGCAGCACACTGTGGTGTTTCAGAAAGCAAACCAACCAATGTAACCATTTACCTGGGTAGGCATATTTTCCCTTCATGTCTATTATTCAGCATCATATTTATGTATATTTCCTTTGTCATTGTCCTACTGATTATTGATGTCCCATAATAATTCACTTACTAATCATTGATGCTAATCATGCAACATCCTGTTGGAATACTGAGTGTTTTATGCCTTCAGTTTCCCATTTTTTTTTTACTTCTTAAAACTTTAAAATAGTTATAAAGATTTCCTGTTTTGTAAACCAAATCGGATTTTGAATTTTAGTACCACAACTTCCTGTAACTCCACTATTTTGATTTAGAAACTTGCCAAAGACAATCGTCTGATATCAGCTAGAAGCCTGATAAGGGTCCCTTGGCAATTCATCCTTCATATTTCTTGCAGTTGATGAGGTACACCACAAACTTGAAAATGAAGTACCAAAAATCTAATTCTTCTCTTCTCGGTCATTAGAAATGTGAAATTTACAACAACAAAAACAAACTTCCTTAAAACTTACTTTCCGGACTACTAAGGCATCATGATTGAGACTCTGTATGAAGAATTTGATTCCTCTCATAGGCAGTGGCAAGTCATCTCTCAGCAACAGGGAGAGAAAACCAATGGCTATTTGTTCAAATTTCCATGATCTAAAAAAAAATCAGACAGTTACCTGATCAAGAATACAACTCCTTTAAAAGATTTGTTCAAGGATGTTAATGTTTGATGGCAAACATACAAGAACTAATGAAAAGTTTGCAGTGTTAATGCCCACTTCTATGCAGCAGTTCAGTAGCAAAGTTGTTCATTTCACAACAATTTGATAATCAATCCTGAGGACTCATTGCAGTCAAGACTCTCATACTATATAATGTATAATGATTCATAATAGCTCTCATTTTGGACATTACATGAGACACATCTGACCATGAAACAAAAACAATACATTTCCTACTGGGTCAGAATGTAACAGGCTTGGCATCATCTTGTGATTTCTCCGTCTATTCTTCCACTTAGGGACACTATCAGGATGAGTTGCCGGCATAAGTATTGGAAAAATGTATCAAACATTTTACTAGAGTGGCAAATTGTCGGGAAAACGGCATTTTAATGAGCAGATGACTTTGTACTCAATGTGGTATTTCTCTCCATTGCGACATTTCCTTCTGATTTTGCCTCCTCACCTTTCTTCTCCTGGGAGCAGAAGTTCATTCTAGAATAAATCCACAACCAGCAGCACGATTCCAGACCTTCGCACAAAGAGTCATTCTTCGTACATCAACCCGACCAGTAAACAAACGGAGGCTAAATGACTATTAGTCCATCTGTGCTGAGTCAGATGCTATCCTCACCCAATGTCCACATTGATGCGCTTTGAGCAGAGGTCATTGGGCAGCATCAGGAGTTGGAATTGAGTATGTGCACTCTGGTTGTTGATCATCTCCATGTGGAGACCCTATTTGCTGGCCTGCACAGGTCAACAGAGCTCAGCCTGTGCATCCAGTTGACCTTTGCCACCAATGACACTTTTCCTCTGGAGCCAGCAAATCTCTCCCCTGCGGTTCACTATATATACTACCTGATTTATATTGTATTACTGCTTCTGAACTGCTAACGAAAAGCTGTCCAACAGCTTCCTTAAATAATTTACAATCAAATCTACCCTCTCCCTGCATGAAACCAGCCTGGACACTGCCTCCCTAAACTAGTGGCTGAGATCAAGTAGAAACATGGCATGCTCGGAAGCTAAAAAACAGTGCTATCAAATTTTAAAAAGATTACCGTACAGTTTTTAAAAACTTACAAGTTTCGCTGGTCAAGCAAGTCCAACAAGATACCGACTAGTTTCTCATAATTCCTAAACAATAAAAAGAATATTAATTAAGAAAAACACTAAATGTACCCCTAAATTTTTACTGAAACTCAACCCAGATTGTCCTCTACTTACTGTAAGGACTCATTATTTTTTGCTATTTGGTTCTGGATTCCATTTTCAATCTCTTCAGCAGTGAGAAGAGGCACACCAGAATCTGGGTTTTTTGCTTGGGACAAGAATACAGAAAGTTCCACACAGCGATCTGAAATCTGAACAGAGGAGGTATAGGTTTATTGCTAAATAGCCTTTAATATCTCACAAGAAAATAGTCAGTCACACTGTCCAAAATATGAATGGAGCTCCAACTGCATATTTATAAAAATATGAGCAGTTTTTACTTATTGGGTAATATCCTGGAATACTCTTACATGCATTTATTTTCCATTCTTTGTACATTTACCAATCAAAATGTGATAATTATGTTCTTATGTTCTATGTTCTTATGTAATTCAAATAACCAACTAACCAAGAAAGTGCCGATCAAGTACTCAAAACAGCATCTGAACACCTAAAGTTGAAAAGGCTTTGGGTTCAGATCATTATTTCGGCGAGTTGCTTTCCTGGCATAGTCCTGCCCCGACAAGGTCTGACAATTAGAAATGTTTGTGGAAATCCAACTGCTGCTTCAAATCAGAGGTCCACAGCAGTGGTAAAGACCTCTATCTAAAAACAGCAGCCAGAGGACTTCAACTCTGAGGATGATGTCCTTTATTTGTAAGGAAATAGTACTCATCTTATTTCTGGCTCCTTCTCCTTGCTGCTGACTCCTTCAGATTCTCCAATCTGAGAGGGTCTGATCACAGAACCTAGGGCCCACTTCTTCCTGGAGGGCCGCCAAATGGGCAGCTGCCTTGTATTCGGGAGGAAACTACAGTCTGCCTCTTTGCATGGTTGCGCTGCTTAGAGTACAACTGCTCCAACCAGCCACCGCTGGTACTCCCCAGGAAACCTGAGCAACATAAAGGGGGAAGAGACCTGGCTTCACGCTTGAAAGTTGAACAATTTCCAGACTCAAAGGAGTGGAAAACTGCCCATAACATTTTATGTGCCCAATTACAGCATTAATAATTACTTACTTCAAAACTTAGGCCAATGGTTTCAAACTGTCTATGTATCTTCTCTGCAAGATCATCAAACAGACGAACTATGGACGGTTTCTCCAGAAAGATTTCTTTTCTGAGCCCTGAAGAGACTATAGCCGGCCATGTCGCAACAATGCAGTCCCAGTCATGGAGGTTAGCCAAGCAGACTCCATTGTGGTTCCCAAGAAGGCAGTACAAAGCACCCTAGTTTAAAATATGCAAAAAGAGAGAAATACGATTGAAAAATATATTTGAAATTGCTAATGAGCAAATCTGGAATGCACTCTGGTTGTTGATCATCTCCATGTGGAGACCCCATTTGCTGGCCTGCACAGGTCAACAGAGCTCAGTCTGTGCATCCAGTTAACCTTTGCCACCAATGACACTTTTCCTCTGGATGCAGCCAGCAAATCTCTCCCCTGTGGTTCACTATATATACTACCTGATTTATATTGCAGCACTGCTTCTGAACTGCTAATGAAAAGCTGTCCAACAGCTTCCTTAAATAATTTACCATCAAATCTACCCTCTCCCTGCATGAAACCAGCCTGGACACTGCCTCCCTAAACTAGTGGCTGAGATCAAGTAGAAACATGGCATGCTGGGAAGCTAAAATACAATGCTATCAAACTAAAAAAAGATTACCGTACAGGACAAAAAGTCAATCATTACAAAGAAACAAATTTCAAATAGGAACTAGAAAGCAAACATTTCCCAATTTCAATTTTTTTAATTTATTCATTCATGGGAGGCAGAATTCTGGATGAACTGTAGCTTGTACAAGAGGCTTGGCCTGGAAAACCTGTGAAGGAAATCAAGCCTTGGAGTAACAGGCATAGATGAGAGTTTTTGCAGCTGAAGCATAGAATAGGACAACACAGAAGGAGGCCATTCGGGACCATCAAGTCTGTGCCGGCCCTTTTGAAGAGCAAACCAGTTATTCTCACTCTACTCTTTCCCCATATCCCTGCAATTTTTTTCTCCTTCAACAAATTCCCCATTGAAAGCCACAATTGAATCTGTATCCACCACCCCATCAGGCAGTGCATTCCAAATCCTAACCACTTTTTGCTTATCATTGTTCTTCATGTTGCCTCTGGTTCTTTTGCCAATCACCTTAAATCTGAGCCCCCTCAACCATTGGAAACTGTTTCTCTTTTTTACTCGATCTAAACCGTTCATGATTTTATCAAATCTCTTCTTAGCCTTAAATAAAAACAGAAAATGTTGAAAATACTCAGCTGGTCAGCCAGCATCTGTGGAGAGAGAAACAGAGTTAACGTTTCACCATCATCCCTTTTGTCACTTAACCTCTTCAGCCTTCCGTCCTATCCCAGATCTTCCCTCCCCTCCCCCTTTCCCTGCCCCTACACTTGCTTAAAAATGTTACATCTGTAACCTTTTCCAGTTCTGACGAAGGCTCATTGACCTGAAACGCTAACTTGGTTTCTCTCTCCACAGATACCACCTGACCTGCTGAGTATTTGCAGCATCTTCTGTTTTTATTTCAGATTTACAGCATCCGCAGTATTTTGTTTTTGTATTTGTGTTTGCTCTTAGCCTTCTCTGCTCGAAGGAGAACAACCCCAGCTTTTCCAGTCCATCCATGCAATTATCATCCCTCATTCTTGGAACCATGCTCGTAAATCTCTTCTGTACCCTCTCCAAAACATTCACATGTTTCCTAAAGTCTGGTGCCCAGAATTGACACAATACTCCAGCAGTGTGGTTAAGATTGGGGTGAGGGGCTGAAGAGACAGGAGTTGGTTTTCATGATTGACTGGAAGTACAGTTGAAGCTCAGATTGTGTACTGTCTAATTCAGTCTGAGTTAGCGTGTGGGAAAGGGAATAGAGTTGAGGACTAAAATAAGTCCAGAAGTCCTAGAAATTCTGCTACAGGGTCTCAGCACAAAAATGGGAGAAAATCTTTAAAGGAAAGAAATAAAATAAAAATTGAACTATTTCTCCCCTCCAATGGATTATCATCATAAAAGACCTAGCTCATGCTTATGATAAAAATCCTTAAGGCACAAATGAAGGGGCTAAATAGGATTGCCCTATATAAGGGAGCCAGCAGACAGGCCCCTTAGAATGTGGAAATGATTACAAACAGACATCACAGCATACTCACAGGACTACCCTCACAAACAGGGTGGAATCCCACAAATGCCAGGACAGTACAGCAGAAAGTGACAAAGGCGTGGATAAGCATTTGGGCAGCAGTGAGGATTAGGTAAGGAGAGAAGCAGAAGATGGTCTTCAAGGTTGGAAAGTAAACTTGCTTCATTCCCAGCCAAGAATTTACAGGGAAGCAGATGACCAACCCAACAGAGATGTAAATTACACAACTCGCTAACAGGACAGGAAACAAGGGAATCCTATTCTTCACTCCCTTCCCACCACTGCCCTCCCTTCCCCCCCTCGCCCCCACTACCCCCACACCCACAGGACAGATCATTGTAACAACTAAACCCAAGACAAAAGGGCATGTCCTTCCACTGAAAAACAATCAATGTCGATAAAGGTACATCTTAAGTTACAGACCAGAAGTATTTGAAAAATAGATAAATTATTCTTCTTCAAAACAATGCTCCCCCCTAAAAAACTAGTGGAAGATCAGCCCAATGATCTTACAATCCATTTCTACAGTCTTGAAAACAGGGTGGAAATTGGCACAAAAGAGGTGGAACAGCACTGGAGTGATTTGCATCCCCAAATACCAAAACTCTGAACTGGTCGACGAAAGGAAAAGAGGTTACAAACTGTTGGAGCTGACGACAGTCCCAAAACCATAACCTCGGATTTGATTTTATTCCCCAAAGGCCAAATTGCTGTGCTGTGCAGTCCAAAACATAAAAAGGATGGAAAGCTGTAAGTGAGAGACTTAAATCATGAGCAGAGAGAGCACGATTCTGGCTTGCCTTACAGATTCCCCCTCTGTTTTTGCTAATGTGAATAAAGCAACTAAACATTCATTCTCAGGGCAAAAAGTAGCAGGGGTAATTGACATTACTGGCACAAATTCTGAAAAATTCGATGTATTGCACATAACCAATGAGGGAGAGAGTAAAGTGTGAAGACCAAGCGGACAAAGATCTCCAAAATAGCTCTCAGAAAAGATCACTCAACTCTACTGAAAGCTTCTCCAAGGAAAATAATTATAATTAAATTAACAGTTGAATATTTACATAATCTTTCAATGCAAGACTCTAAAGATTGCAAGCAAGAAAAAAATTACATAGTTACTAGGTTCTGACAATATTTTTAAATACAATGAAGTACTGTATAACTCAGCAGAAGAAAAAGCATGTTACAGGTAACAATTACAGAAAGATAATAAGATAATTTCAGATAGGGCAATGAGTGAACCATTAACAAATTGCTGTAACTGGACTGATATAGTGAGGGGATGCTCCATGATCGTTTAATTCTTCATCATGCACAAAAAAAAAACTTACTTTCAATTGTTGCTGGCTTATATTCTGCTTGTCAGGACGCAAGTATTCCAGCACCATTGGAATAAGATCTCGACAGCAAAAATTATAAGTCCCCAAGGCTGTGAAGAAAACATGCTGGGCTTTACTACGCACCTGCAAATGCATACATCATTGTGAGAAAAAGTCAAACTATTTTTTTCACAACATAGAGCAATCTTCTAATGACAAACATCATTCTTTTCTGAAACTTCTACTTGAATGACTCATTTAATTAGAGGAAAATAATGAACTGTAAATTATTAAAATCAGTTTAAAATGTTCATGACAAAAAACTGTGTGTATATAACGGCAAACTATCCAACCAGCCTTATTCTATCATTGACATTTAGTATATTAATGCATAGATAACACAATCTAGAAACATGCTGGAAATAAATATATAAATAGTTTAGTACATTCAATGTATGAGCTAATTATAGATATTTACACATTGAAATGAAAAAGAATATTCATAAGGCTTATTTCAGTAGGTAGCACTAAGCTGCCCTTTCAAAAATTTCACTGGATAAAGCCTTTGGGGCCAAAATTGCTCCTTATTACAGCCCCATTAACGCCTCCGGGTTAGTTGCCCCGAGGTTTTGAGGGGGGGGGGGGGGCGGGGGTCACTGTCCCGGCAGCACTGCGCCCCGCGATTAGCATCCCAGGCCGGTGCAACCAGCAATGACGTCATTGCCGTGCACGGCAACCCCTCACTGCCCTGCGCCGACCCCTTTGCACCCCGCGGGGGAAATTGCCCCATGGGCCAGTGGCGGGTGGATGTCAAAGGCAGCTTTGCAGATCTCGAAGCTAGCAGGCATCTGCCACCGGGGCGCCCCTTAAAGGGGAGGCCTTTAACGCCCTGGGCCGCCATTTCTATTTGTCAGCTGACTCTTGCGTTGGCCTGACAATGGCGGCCCTCGCGACGACCAGGCCACCATCGTGGAGCCAGGCACTCCACTTTGGGTGCCGGGGTGTTAGCCCGGTCGATCGCCTCTTTAGTGGCCACCAAAGAGCCTGTAGAGGGTGCAGCAGCCCTCCCCTTTAATTGAAGGGGAGGGACATTGTAGCGCATGAGCGCTATGTGGAGCATCCACGTAGTTCTGCACTCCGCGCCTCGCTGCTGCCCTGGTAGCACCCCTCCAATGAAGCAGAGCGCCAGAGACAGCGCACCGCTTCCTTTGAGGGGCGTACAGCCATATCTGCGTCGGGAGCGGGACTTCCGAGCAGGCACAAGATGAAAGGCAATTTCCAGCCCTATGTTTTATATAAAAAACAAAAACATAATGTTGCAAATACACTTAGGCTATAACCCCTCATTAGATGTACTGCGTAATGACAGCATTTTCTATTTATTTTTCCAGATTTCCAGCATTTGCAATTTTTTTCCCATTTGTACTATGTTTTCATATTATAGGTTTCCTTCATAGAAGATGGACATTTCTGAGATTTTCAAGGTTTTTCTAAACTAATTTTCGCCACAGTCTTCATTCTCCTCCCTCTGGAAGGTACTAAAAGCTAAAAAAATAGAAGAATCTCATCCAAAATGTGAATAATGTAACATAATACACCATTGATTATTGTACAAGGGTTCACAACTGTATACAGACTTGTCAACCAGTTACAAGACCATGTGCTTTCTTACATATAGGAAAAGAAAATCAACACAATGAAACCAAAAAGGAAAAGAAAACAGGAAGTACAAACAAACATGGATTAAGCGTATGTGCACCTACGTTCAAATTCTATGATGTATGGTTACTGTTTACATACAGGGCTGCAATAACATTACTGAATGCACTTTAAAGCTTCTAAAGCTAGTAAGTTCAAATGCAGAGTTTGATGAACCTGTAAATGAAGTGGCTTGCTAAACAGGGTGACGACAGAAATTTGGTTAAGAGTGGGAATTTACTGGTAAATAGTGGGTGAGCAGCGCAGAAAGTGTGTTTTTATCAAACTAGCTACGGAGGAAATTAAAAAGCAAGACCTGAAAAAGTAATAATCTCTGGATTACTCCCAGTGTCACGTGCTAGTGAATGTAGATAAGAAAGGTTAACGTGTGGCTGGAGAATTGGTACAGTAGGGAGGGCTTCAGATTCCTGGGGCATTGGAACCCATTCTGGGACAGGACAGGTTGCACCTCAACAGGGAGGTTAACTGGTGTTGGGGGTAGGGGAGGTTTAAATTAATTTGGCAGGGGGTGAGGAACAGGATGAAGCATTAGAGAGGAAATACAAGATGCACAGAGGAATGGGAGAGACAAACAGTATTACAATAATGAGTAATTCAAAATGCGAGGGATCAGACGGTGGGGGCGGGGGAGAAATGTGAGGCAGACTTCGATGGGTTTAGAGTGTGTGTATGCACAGAGCACAGTAAATAAGGTTGGTGAGCTGCAGGTATAAGAAGCCACATGGGATTATGATATAAAGGCAATAACGGAGACCTGGCTCAAACGAGTAGAGGAATGGGCATTCAGTAAAGATAGGGAAGGAAAAAAAGGAAGGGGGGGGGTGGGGGGGATGTGCCAGTATTAACTAAAGATACTGTTACAGCACTAGAATGGGATGATGTACTTGAGGGTTCTAAAACAGCACCTATTTGGTTAGAATTAAGGAACAACTACACTTCTGGGTGTATATCATATGCCACCAAAGTGGGCAGGAGATAGGAGTAAATTTGTATGCAAATGGCTAAAAGGTGCAAGAACTTTAGAGTAGTGAGAATGGGGGACAACTTGCATTTATATAGTGCTTTTAATATAGGAGATGGCTTAAGGCACTTCACAGCAGCATTACCAGATAACATTTGACACCCAGCCATATGAGGAGATATTACAACAGGTGACTAAAAGCTTGGTCAAAGAGATTTTTGAGGAGATCGAAGGAGAGAGGCAGAGTGTTTTAGGGTGTTGCCATTATAAATATCGACATGGAATTTATAATGAAAACGCTTGACACAAAAAAGTGTGGTAAAAAGGTTTAGAAGTCACATTTTTTATATATTTTTCAATAACAGGGTAAATAGTGAAGATTGTTTCCATAGGTTCGCAAGATGGTAATGACAGAGTACTCACAATCTAATTAAAGGGAAGGTTAGAAAAAGTTTTTTTTATAAAATTCAGTTACAATGTGGAATTCTCTGCAACCAACAATTGTTGAAGCAGTGCCCTTGATTACTTGTAAAAGGAAATCAGAGAATTGGTTGAGAAAGAGGAATATTAATGGCATTTGGGGAACAAACAGGAGAGACAGATTAGACTCGGTACTCAGAAAAATACTGCAAAGATTAGAAGTGACAAATGGATTATTGCTATAATTCCAAGAATTAAAAAAGGTCACCTGACTGTATGTACTAGTAGACAACAGCAGGAGATCTCGCATCAGGTCACGGTGCACTGTTTTATATTCACAACCTTCAACAGTCAAAGTTCGTAGCTGTACACGAGAAAGAGAGCCATGAGCACCTGATGCAAACTGTAATGGTTTAACATCTTCAAATTCTAACATTCAAAGATTTAAAATTCTCTCAAAGCATTAATATTTAGTCAAAACTTTAAGTGCATATAGCTTTAAGTAACATTCACATTAATTCAATCCAATGAAATAAACACCAGGTTTAGTTATAGAATGGACTTACCTCATGTTGCAGCATAACTCGATCAATCAGCAGTGCTCGAATATGTTGTTTCTTCCCATGTAGCTGTATATTAAACAATTAGAAAAGCAACTTAAACATATTTTAAAATATCTTTATATACACAATAAAGCAAATGTATTTATTTACATAACATAATATGGAGGTGGATAAGGAATTGGAGTACAAGCAGCTGGTACTTGTGGGAATGATTATGTTGGGGAGATGTACCAGGAATCAGTGGCAGTGCTGCTAGTGTTTCTGATCCACTAATGATCACAATTTGGAAACGCAAACTAAGTTGATCACATACAGAAATTATACTAAACGTGGGTGGAGTCGAATTTGATGAAGCAACAGAAGAATTAGAGACCTGGACAATATTTCCAAATGAGCAAATCTAAGGCTGATTAAGTTCAGTAAGTGTTCTCAATCAGGCCAACATCCCCAGCATCGAAGCACTGACCACACTCGACCAGCTCCATTGGACCGGCCACATTGTCCGCATGCCTGACACAAGACTCCCAAAGCAAGCGTTCTACTCGGAACTTCTTCACGGCAAGCCAGCCCCAGGTGAGCAGAGGAAGCGTTCAAAGGACACCCTCAAAGCCTCCTTGATTAAGTACAACATCCCCACCGCCACCTAGGAATCCCTGGCCCAAGACCGCCCTTAGTGGAGGAAGAGCATCTGGGAGGGCGCTGAGCACCTAGAGTCTCATCGCCGAGAGCATGCAGAAATCAAACGCAGACAGCCGAAGGAGCGTGCAGAAAACCAGACTCCACACCCACCCTTTCCTTCAACCACTATCTGTCCCATCTATGACAGAGACTGTAATTCCCATATTGGACTGTACAGTCACCCGAGAACTGACTTTGAGAGTGGAAGCAAGTCAATTTTGAGGGATTGCCTATGCTGATGATGTTAGAGGAAATTTAGATTTGTCAATTATTAACTGGCAGGCAGCCTAATAGCAAGTGATGTCACCAAGGATTAGCATATCGACAAGAAAGGGGAGGGGCCAATGATAGATCTTTGAGGAACTCCAAAAGGAGATTATGCGAAGGTAGGAAGAGAAGTCACTGCTGGCAATACACATACACCTGGACAGGCAGGAATGGAACTATACAAGGACAGACCCATGGAGCTGGACCAACAGAAGAGAGACGATGGGGAAGGATGGTGTGGTCAACCCAACCATTTCAAATGTTGTAGAGATCGAGGAGGACAAGCAGGAGTAATGCACGACCGTCACATGGCTGTCATTTGTAACTGACCAGGGCAACTGAAGGTATTCAAACAACGAGTTTTGGGAGAGATGGTCACAGATAAGATATTAAGTGGAACAGAAAAGGTTAATCCAGAGCACTATTTCAAATTAAACCATGACTGCAGAACAATAGGGCACAGGTACAAACTGACTAAAAGCAAATTCAGGAATGATGCAGGTGTTCCATGTAGGGTAGTGGAAGCAAAAACTCTGTAGTTAAATGCCACGATTCAGAAGGGCATCTAAGATTTGTATGGAATGATGAGACAGATGGGCCAAATGGTCTCACTCATCTGTATATATCTTTTTGAATAAAAAGACTAACACTGTACCCCCCGCCCCATAAAAGGACATTTACCAATGAATATGATTTGTGAACGCACAGCACACCACAAATGGTAATAGAAATTACAACACAAAGGGGAAATAGTGAATTTGTGCTCCGCAATTTAATAAAATTCCCAAGAAATGTACCACTCATTCAAAAGGTGAATTATAAATACAGGTACCATTTTACTCTCGATCTTAATATAACTAGAAAACCATTTGAGTTTCCCCAGCCTTAGACACGAAATGAAACAGTAAATATTTCATTCGAAGAAAAGGAAGCATCATTCTTACTCTGTTCTCCATGGATTTTTTGACAAGGTTAAAGCTTTTCCATCTGGAGTCAAACTCATGCTTGTAAGAACCACGAAACTGCAGCAGGTCTCCCATAATCTGAAATGAATAGCATAATATTTGTTTAACAGTAGAAAGATGCATCAATCCCCTTTCCTCTTCTGAAGGAAGTGACACATATTGGAGTGTTGTTCTATGGATACAACTTCCATCCATTATCCTGTGGCCATTCTTCATTTGTGAGCCTAGATGGAGATCATCAGAAGACTATTTTGGCTGTGCAGAACATCTTATGGTATGACCATACCATCACAAGCTCATATTCTCCAGAAAAAGTCATTAGACAGAAATTAGGAGGAAACCATGACTGATTCTCCCCTTCCCTAGTCCGAAGGCACTGAGGCCAATTACACCACTCACCTGTTGCGCTTGCTGAGATCAGTAGACTCATGAGAGATATAAATATAACACCTTTCTGGTTTGTATGGCTCAATTCCACACTGGACAGTGCACTGAAACTGAGCCATCATGACAGCAAAAGCATTGTGTTAAACTAGTTTCTGATCTCACCTTAATTATTACGAATAAGGACTTTGTGTCATCTTCAGAGTTATCCAACATGTGATCTAAAAGAATAGATAAGGAAATACTTAACATTTTTTTTCTAGTGTTTTGTTTTTGTCTTTACATTTGTTTTTGCTAAACAGGAAAAAACGCTTTTACAATAAGAAGTATTCCACTTCCAAACCACTTGTCTTTCATGCACTTTTGTGAAAGAGGAAAAAAAGAAACAGCGGCTCACTGTACTGGTTTACTTCTTTTGTCTTAACCCTTACTCTGCTGAATGCACAGAACTCTGTAAACAGCACAAATGCTGGGATTCGGATTTTAACGGCTAGGTGACTTTTATTAGTAACAAGCTGTTGAAAGGAAAATTTGAAATGAAAATTAAGAGTATAGTGTTAATCTTAAATTTCTTCTTGTGTCATATAAACTCTAGAAAATAGTGTTCCGTCACCAAAAAGTCTTCTGAGTCCCATAAGAAAGGCTGTTACTTAGTGGTAGGATTCAAGGTAAACCTGTGAATGGATGAGAAGTTTGGTGAAGCTGATGAGAAATTGAACATGATGCAATAACCGTCTTGACCAGGTCCTCACCAACCTATCACAGGCACATTTGTCCATGATAACATTGGTAGGAGTGACCACCCCGCAGTCTTTGTGATGACAAAGTCGTGTCTTCACAGTGAGGGCATACTCCATTATATAGTGTGGCACTGCTGGTGTGCTAAGTGGGATAGAATAAGGACAGACTAAGAGCCCATAGCATCCACAAGACACTATGGAGCAGGAGCAGTAAAATTGCACACCATCACAATGTGTAACCGCATGGCTCCGCACATCTCACACTCCATCAAGCTGGGAGACCTACCGTGATTCATTGCAGAGTGCAGAAGCAAATACCAGAAGCAACACCAAGCACACCTTAGTACAAGGCACCAACTTGTGCAGTTAGAACTTCTGCATGCTAAACACCAAAAGGAGCAGACACAGACAGAGTAAGCAGTCCCACAACCAACAGATTAGAGCAAATCTCTGTAGCTCTACCATATCCAGTCAACAATGGTGGTGACAAATCAGGCAACTAATGACAGAAGTGTTTGCAAATGTCTTCAGCCCAAAGTTCTAAGTTGATGATCCTACTCTTCCTCTTTCCAAAGTTTCCACCATCATAGATGTCAATGTCCAGCCACTTTAGTTCAGTTGATATGGCATTAAGTAGTAGCTGGGTACACTGAACACAACAAAGGCAACCGATTCAGACAACATCCTGGTTGCAGTCCTGAAGACCCACACACACCAGAACTAGCCACCCCCTAGTCAAGCTATTCCAGTGTAGCTATGACACTGGTCCCTACCTAACAATTTGTAAAATTGCCCAGATATATCCTGCCCACAAAAAACAAAAGACAAATTAAACCTGGCCAATTACTGACCCATCATCAGCAAAGTGATGGAAGAAATCTTCACTAATGCCATTAAGCGACACCCACTCATCAATAACCTGCTCGTTGATGTTCAGTTTGGGCTCTGCCAGAAGCATCTGTTCCTGAACTTGAGACAGCCTTGATCTAGACATGAAGACAAGAGCTAAATGTAAGAGACACAAGTAACTGTCCTCGACATCAAGGCAATGGGTATTCCTCCATGTCGAACACTATTTGAAGGAACTACCACCATTGACAAAGCTGGCTGAGTACTAATGGACATAGATTGCACTTGCAGCAGATAGTGAGCGAAGCAACATGAGGGAATAACCTACCTGACCTCGTCCTTACCAATCTACCAGTCGCAGAAGTGTCTGTCCATGACAGCAATAATAGGAATGACCAGCCTCGTCTTCAGGCTGAGGATACCCTGCATTGTGCCGTGTGGCACTACCACCATGCTAAGCAAGGTAAATTAAGAACAGATCTAGCAGCTCAAAACTAAGTATCCATGAGACGCTGTGGGGCATCAGTTGTAGCAGGATAGCATACCACCACAATCTATAAACCTCATGGCACAGCATATCCCTTGCTGCTCCATTACAATCAAGCCCGCTGACCAACCCTGGTTCAATGGAAGAGCATGCTGGGATCAGCACCAGAAAATGAGGTGCCAACCTGGTGAAGCTACAACACAGGACTAAATGCATGCTAAACAGAGATTGCAGCATGCTATCGACAGAGCTAAGCAATCCTAAATTCAACAGATCAGGAAAAAGCTCTGCAACCCTGCCACATCCAGTCATGATTGGTGGTGGGCAACCAACGGGAGGAGGAGGTGCCATGAACGTCGACATCTTCAACAATGGTGGCGCTCAGCACGCGACTGCATAAGACAAGGCTGAAGATTTGGCAACCACCTTCAGCCAGAAGACCAAAGTGGATGATGATTCTCAGCCTCCTCCCGAAGTCTCAACCATCACCAATGCCAATCTTCAGCCAACTCTGCGTGACATCAAGAAACAGCTGAGTGCACTAGACACAGCAAAGGTTACCAGTCCCAAAAACATCCTGATTATAGCACTTATGATTGTGCTCCAGGTTAACCACGCCTCTAGCTAAGCTGTTCCAGTACACCTAAAATACTGGCATCTATCCAACAATATGAAAAATTACCAGGTATGTCCCATCCACAAAAAGATGGGCAAATCCAACCCAGCCAATTACCACCCCAATAATCTTGTCCCAATCATCAGCACAATAATGGAAGGAGTCGTCAAAAATGCTGTCAAGCGGCACTTACTCACCATAATCTGCTCACGTATGCTGAGTTTGGGTTCTGCCAAGAAGATTCAGCTCAAGACTGCATTACAGCTTTGACTCAAAGATGTACACAAGTCCAGGCCATGACCATCTCCAACAAGAGAGAGCTTGACCACCTTCCCATGACAAGCAATTACATTGTCATCGTTGAGTACCCCACTATTAACATCCTTGGCGTCACCATTAACTATAAACTCAACTGGACCTGCGACATAAACGTTGTAGCTACTAGAGCAGATGAGAGCCTGGGTATTCTGGGTACTCATAACAGGGGTGTTATGCCATGTGTGGCATTACATTAGGACCGCTGATTTATGGGAACTGAATAAATACAATTTTGATTTTACTACTTTATTCTGCAATTTTTGTTGCTGCTTTGGAGATCGAAATCCCAGATTCTGATTATTATTCTGTAAAAACTGCAAATGAGTGGCCTTTATTTAATATAGGTTATTTTACCTACATATTAAATTTTATCCTAATCGTTTCTAAAACTGAGGATACACATCAAAAGGGGAATGCAAGATATAGCAGCGAAGGTAGGTACCTGGGGAAATGGGAATTGTCTATGGCCTGCTGAGAGAACAGGATTAAGGGCTTGATCCTTTTTCTATGTTCCATACTTCTGCTAATTACCAGATGATCATCACTGGAACATATCAGTTTCAAGTGATCATCGTAGTTTATGATACTTACGCAGCAGTTTCCTCATGACTTGAGCAATCACTTCCCTGTAGTTTTCTCTTGCAGGATCTAACAATCAGAAATTACAGTATAGATCAGAGATGGAGTCAGGATTTTACACGAGCAACACAATTTTTGTTTTTTATTTGTTCACAGGAGGTGGACATCACTGGCAAGGACAGCATTTATTGCTCATCCCTAATTGCCCTTGAAAAAATGGCGGTGGGCCGCCTTCTTGAACTGCTGCAGTCCTTGCGGTGAAGGCACTTTTGTTTAGTTTCAGAAGCAGGTCTACAGCAGGTACAAAAGCAGGAATTTTGGTATTATGTTGGGATGCAATCTAAACACAAAATCAGGAGATGAGATGCACTTCAGTTACAACAGCGAGACTAAATTCAGAGCCAAATTACACCATCCTTCTCACACACACCTCTCAGCAAATGGGAAGAAGCCCACCCCCTCAGCCAGGGAAGGTGTGTGGCACAGGAAGACTATACAATGTGGGGAATAACAACCCGTTGTATATATAAGTAAAACAGGAAATATTTTAGCCATCTGGGTAAATATAACCAAAGTTTCTACAACTTTTCTTCCTACAATATTTATTTCATAGGAACTGGTTCTAAAGCCTTATGATACTCATCAGCTAGTTCATGTTGTATAAAATAATTTGAAATAAATCACTGCGTATTCTTATACGCACCATGCACAAATAATTAAGTAAAACTATAAAAGAGAACTCTCAAGTTACTAGGTTCAATTTTTCAAGCAATTAAAATTATTTTCTAAAAGATTTCAGTGTGAGCAGAATTTGAATTTCCTATCACTGTTGCGATGGTCCAATGAAGATCATTTCTACCGCATCAGCTCAGACATTAGAAACACAGAAGTACAATCTTACGCCAGTTTCTTAGAAGCCTTACATAAAGAGTTTCTAAATATGGACAATGAACAATTTATATTTGGAGATATGGATATCAAAAATGAAAGTGTGTATTTGTGAAATATAACTTAAAATAAAAGTAATTATTTTGCTACATACCATAATTGACACCAGTACAGAGTTTGGTCTCTTCCAAAGACATCAAAGTTGGAGCCCTGCATAAGAATAATTACATCATCCTTACAAGAAAAATGCAGTGTCACATTAAAACTGAGCATTCAACATAAAAATGCATTTTAAAATAGGTTAACATAACTGATCTGTATCTCAACTCCATCCACCCGCATTGGCTCTGTAATCCATACCCTTGCATAACAAAAATCTATCGATCTCAGTTTTGAAATTTCAAATTGACCTAGCCTCAATGGCTTTTTTCCTGGGAGATAGGGGGGGTGGGGGAGGGCAGAAATCCTTCCTAACATCACTCTTGAACGGCCTAGCTCTAATTTTAAGGTTAAGGTTATGCCCCCTAGTTCTGCACTCTCCCAACAGGAGCTGTGAGAGAGGAACATAGAAACATAGAAAATAGGTGCAGGAGTAGGCCATTCGGCCCTTCGAGCCTGCACCGCCATTCAATGAGTTATGGCTGAACATACAACTTCAGTATCCCATTCCTGCTTTCTCGCCATACCCCTTGATCCCCCGAGTAGTAAGGACTACATCTAACTGTTCTCAAGCTGCCTCTGATTACCAGTACTGCTACTTTCAGAATTTTCCCCATGTTGATAAGTTTGCCAGAGGTGAGGACTTTATAAAAATGGGGAAACATGCAAGAGGTGATATCACTTTATGCTAAATGTGTATTTTTTTGGTAATTACACATAAAATATATAGGTGTATAAAGTATTAAAATAATCTCCAAGAACCAATAATGTATTAAACTGGGTACTTCATTAAAATAATTGCCCAAATTATTCAGTGGACTCCACTTGCAGGAGATGCTAATTATCTAGGTAATCCTGCGCTCTACAAGAAACTCTTTAGGGCTAGACTTTCCACTAGGTGGCTAAGGCCCAAAAAAATGGGCCATGTTCTTGCGATGTGGGACGTCTCGGCCTTGCTGATCGCCAGCACAAGGCCCATTTTTTTTTTTGCGATTTTCCACTCGGCCTTACCCCGGCGATGTCAAATGGGCGATGTGATTTTTCAGCAATCCCACGATCGCCCACTGAAAACGGAAGTTAAAAAAAAGCTTCCTTAGCAACGCTATTTTGCGTATGTGGGGGATTTTTTTTGTGGTTGAGTTTCTTTACCGTGTTTTGAGGGGTCAGGAGTCATCACACATGCTCAGAAACACAGGGAGGGTCAGAGAGAGAGAGGGAGGGAGGAAGGAAGGCTGGGAGGAGGAGCTGTTTGTGTGTGGTTGTATTGCAATTAGAATTCTTGTGGAAAATTAATCATTCTTTTTGACTTTTAATTTTTTTTTTGATCAATATTGGAAATAAAATATATTATCTAATATATTGATAAATATATTGAAATATATATGAATATGGAAGGAGATACTGAACGGAAAAGGGCCAAACCCTTTAGCGAGGAGGCCAACGAGGCACTTGTGAACATAGTGAGCGGCAGGTGGGATGACTTAACATGGGGCGGGCATGGGAAACATCCACCCTGTGTATATCGGAGAATCTGGGCCGAGATTGCCGATGTGGTAACCTCGGCATCAAACGAAGTATGTACACCTGACCAGTGCAGGAAAAGATGGAACAGCCTGTTGGCAGCAGCCAGAGTAAGTTGCATTTTATATTTAAAATTATACATATGTAATATTTAAATGATGTATGCAAATTTTAATTGGAATCTTGAATGTCAGTTCGTTATAGTATTAATTAATTAAATTATAAATTAATTTATGCATCCCAACACTAAGTTGAATTTTATATTCTGGAATATTGTTCATATGCAATGCAAAGTTCTAATCGAACATTTAAATCTGTCAATCTTAAATGTTTATTACCAAGTCAATTAGCTTATGCCATGCAATGTTATCTTATCATTTACAGAAGATAGATCAATCGAGTCGAGCAGGAGGGACAGGTGGCGGCTCTGCTCAGATTCAAATTCTGTCCGAATAAGAGGAGCTTGCGGTTGTCTTAGTGGGGCCTGACAGCCGTTCGGTCACGACCCGTGGTGTGGCCGAACCCACCCATGAGTCTCGGTGGGAAGTGTGCAATGTGTCAAACATTATTAAATGCATCTTGAAAATATTTTAGTTACACATGTAATGTCCTGCAATTATAATGCAATTTGATATATACTTTTGAGGTAACCTTGATTTACGAATTAGGTCATGTCAGCCCTGGTGAACCCTTGTGCATATGGGGTATTGAAAAGTATTCATGTGATGGGTTATTGAAAAATTGATATGTATTGATATGTATGTTTAATAATAATGAGCACCGTTAATGCCCTAATAAGTTGTGTAGAAATGTAGCATTTACTGTCAGAATTGTTTGATTGTGGTCGACAACAAGCTATACATTTAGGGAGTGGAACCCCTTTCTGTTACGAAGCACCTCCGCGTTCTTTAAGGGTGCTTTCAGGGTAATGTGCGTGCAGTCTATTGCTCCCTGTAACCTTGGGGAAGTGTGATATTCTGTAGAAACCCAAAGCCCTCTTGGTCTGTGCCTCCCTGGTCATTGGGAAATTTATGAAGTCCATCCTGCGAGCGTAAAGGGCTTCAGTCACCTGTCGAATGCAGCAGTGTGTAGCATGCAGAGAGATATGGCAGATGTCGCCAGCTGAAGCCTGAAAAGATCCCGATGCGTAGAAGGCTAGGGCAACAGTAACCTTCACCTCAACGGAGTGTGCGGTTCTGATGGTGCTGGAAGTCTGCAAATTACCCTTGATGAGTTGGCATATCTCATCGTTGACCTCCTTCTGGAATTGCAGCCTCCTAAGACAAGCATTTTCAGACAAGTTCAGGTAAGATTGTTTTTCCAAGTACCTTCGTTGGCTGTACGGTCGCCTCCTATGTCTTTGTCTCCGTCTACACATTACTCTGCCACCTCTTTGATTGATCCTTTCAGTAACCAGTGTGTGAGCAGTTACAATTAACGGCAGGGAAAGCATCGGCCCCATCACTATCAATAATTACTTTCACTAATTAAAAATAATCTCTCTACTCACTGTCCTCTGTACGCTCTACGCTGTATACCAGTCAGTTTAATAGGCCCCAACAATATCAGTAAATAATTTCACTATGTAAAAGCTATTTCCAAAATAATTTCAATATATAAAAGCTATTTCCAAAATAACTTTATAATACGTACTTTATATACCCTGATCTAATATTCTGAGTAGAATTGGCTTTAAATTAACTCTCTAACTCACAACTATTTACCTCCTTCTTTTCTGCTGCCTCCACCCTTCCTCCAATCTTCAAAATGGCGTCCGTAGTGCCCATTTCCTTCTGTTAAGCCCAGTAAAAGCAACTATTTCTCAGCACTCTTTTGGGCCTTGCATCAGCCCATTGAAGTGCATGCTAAGTGCCGAAACTTGGGATGGGCCTTGTGTGGGCGATCATTTCGGCGATGTGAGTGGAAACTTGGGCACCTGTTTTACCAGCGATGTTTTGGGCCTAGTTTTCACTTCTTGAAAATGGGCAACAGAGGTCCGTTTTGGGCGATAGATGGTCGACGCGAAGTGGAAAGTCTAGCCATTTGTCTTTGTTTTAATATTTTCATGAATACTCAAGGTATGCTCAAGCATTGACTGAGTTTCCTGGATATTGCAGTGAAACAATTCAACCGTCTTGAGGCCAAGAAGAAAATATACAGGGTGATCTCAATGAATAAATACATAGCCTCATCTGGACAGAGTAAGCTGATTTTAGCATAGTGGGTACGATAATTAGCCTCAGCTTCCCTACTCAAGATTGAGGAAAATAAACTGGGCTTCCATTCCTGAATGATATCCAGTTGTCCCAAATAGAAAGGTATATACACATAGATAGCATAGACAAGGGTCAACTGTGATGCCTTCAATAGACAAATAACTTCCTGATACTTTGTTTTTGCTTGCACATGAAGAATTGACCCTTCGGTGAATTTTCAGGAGGCAGCCAATACTTGTAGAACCATAGTCTAGCATAAATCATGAGGAGAGAAGGGGAGGAAATTAAAGGGAAAAATGGAAAGAGCAAGCAATGGGATTCAAATGCTTTTAAATGACAGATAATTCATAGGCACTAAATTCCCTTACAAGCCATGTATGGGTTCTCCTCCCAGGAAAGGCAGCAGGCTCCCTGAGCCCATCAGGCAGTTCTGGACAATACACAAACTCTGGTGTATGTCATCTCTGTTGGGGACAAAAAAAAATCTTTTTTCTAGAAGCATATAAATATTCACCTTAAAAATGCACCAGTTTGAAGCATGCTCTGGCACATATATATCTATATTTAAGCAAGAAAATATAGTATTCTTTTTATAAATTACTGTTTCTTTCCTCTGGTTTGAAGCATTGTGATTTAAATATTAAGACACATGAAATGCAGGCTCTGCTGGTACTTCTGCCAAATTGTCCTTTTTTGATTATTTTCCACATGGCTACAATCTAAATATAAAGGAATTGTCATAAATAAACTCTTCAAAATGGTATTACAGTAGTTATGGAGGAGAATATTACAATGACTCAGCACAGTTATAACTCTAGCTATAGCTCTCCTGCCAGCATTTTTGAACCTATACAGACAATTGTAAAGTACTGCAAATAGAACAAATGGCAATACATGTACTTACTCCATGACTGGTGTCAAAATAGCTACAGTATACTTTAAATAAAGATTATGGGGCCGAAGTAGACTTGACACTCAACATGTCAAATCACCAAGGAGAAGCAATCAACAAAAGAAACAGAAAGCAAAGTTATACAGTCAATACAGTGGAGCATAAATCAGAGGAAATCATATTCAAATTGTATACCGCTCTGGTTAGACCACACCTTGACTACTGTGTTCAGTTCTGATCACAGACAGAAAAGGAGATAGTTAAACATTGGAGGCAGTTCAGAGATAAGCCACAAAGCTGATTCCACGTGTCAGAGATAAGGAAAGACTGGAGAGATTTTGGCCTTTCAACCTTAAAAGTAGATAAAAAATGGTAATAAAACCTGTTAAATTTTGTCAAACTAAATTGCAAGAGTTCAATAAAGGGGCACAGGTTCAAATCAGTGAAAGGCAAATTTAGGACTGACCACAGGGTAGTGGCGGAGGTGAAAACAGGAGTTATTAAAGAAACAACTGGCTGTCACAGTGGGTGTAGGGTTTTTCTGGTGGGAGGAATGGAGCACTCCATCTAGAATCCAGGTGAAAAATTAATAAAAATCAAAATGGGAAAAAAGAAACAGTGCAAACAAAAAACTTTAAAATTCTTTAAATGTATTTATTTTAGTAGAACTAGTTGATATCCATGGTGATGTACACGGGGAGTGAAGAACCAAGTGGAGTCTTCAGGTGAGGTGGGGATAGAGGGCAGGGAACATTGGATCAGGTGCAGGATTTTTAATATTTCCCTGCTGGGAGAGGACAGTCACACTGTCATCTGTGGCAATTATGGCATGACAAGTTTACATCGCCGGTTTATGTTATACAATTAGATACAAGAATTTATAATGGAACAGTTGACACAAAAGTGCGACAACAAACATGACAATAGGAAGCAAGGCTTTGTAGACAGAAAATGGAAGCAGATGCAAGATTGTTAATATATTTATATAAAGCTAATGGAATAGAAATAAAATGATTCCTGGTATTTGAATTTTGGTATATAGCATCATAGCATTTGTGCGCTGAATAGGTCAACCCAAAGAATCTGAAATTCCCTGCGATTAACCAGCAGTCTAAAGGTTACTTTTTACCCATATTCCAACATCTTTATTCTAGTCTTATGCTGAAAACTTTGCAACTTCACAGGACATGTCAATTACAGTTTGCATGGGATAGAATTTAAGATAAAGACAATTCAAGTCATGTTTACAGGCTCACTCCACAATTTTATCCAAATGCAAAATTCCAATAAGAAACCCAACTAATTTGAATCATTGGCCCCAAGTTTCGTCCCACAGCGAAAACGGCACAGCTCCGAGCTGGGCGCCTGTTTTTCGCGCCGGAAACTGCGCCGAAAAAAAGTCCGATATTCTCGCGATCCTTGGAGCTCGATGTCTGCTTGGCGCGGCGCGCTCTTCGCAGCAGGGGGCGGAGCCTAACACTCGCGACGATTTTCTAAGTAGCAGGGGGCGGGTACAATTTAAATTAGCCTTCGTGGTGCCGGCAACCCTGCACGTGCGCGTTGGAGCGTGCGCGCACGCGCAGTCTCACACAAACATTGGCACTCGGCCATTTTTAAAAATACTGCAGAAAAAGTGAAGATTTGTTTCTTGGACCCCTGCAAAGGCTTGTAATTTAATTTTTTTTGATATTTCTGTGTGTGAGGGAGTGCTTTTAGCAGCACTGCTGAATAAATCACCTGCTGAAGTCAGCGAGTTCAGCTTTTCACTGCTAAACTTGCAGAACCGGTGCTGCATTGGTGCATGCAAATTAAGGACTGTGTGTTTGGAGAAATAAGAATGCCAATTCAACTTTGCAATGGATCAACGTCCACCAAGAACAAAGATGGCAAACCATTGCATAATACGCGGTGTTGACAATGCAGCACCCATTCTGCAAATTTAAATATAAAACTGTCGATGTGGCTGCCTCTCCCTGTCCAAATGGCCTCAGTCCCCCTCACAGCTCGAAGGCTGCTGCTGTATCTTCGGCTGCCGTCGAGCCACTGACGCCGCCCCTAAAGCGTGGCCGAATGGCCTCAAGCACCATAAAGAGCTGCGTGTGTCAGGTGTTGATTCTTCGGCTGCCGGCCAGCCACTGATATCCTATGGCCGAATGGCCTCACGTCGGTCCGCTGCTGATTCTTCGCGGCCAGCCACGAAGAGAATGAAGGCCTGCCTCAAGCACTGCAGCTCAGCTCGAAGCTTGCTGCCGCTGCTGTCGAGACACTGACGCCACACCCCTGCCTGTCTCCAACATGAAAGGCCTGCCTGAAGCACAGCAGCTCGAAGGCTGATGCTATTTCACACAGGTAGGAACATGGTTTATTTAATCTTTTCTTTGCTTATAAATTTTTATTCAGGTTGGATTTATTTGTATAATATTTGTATAAGTATAACTAAGGATTGATTGTAGAATTTAATGACTTCCCTTCCCCTTCCCCTCCCCTCTCCCCCCTCCCCCCCCCCCCCACCTCGTTCCCTACGCCTAATTTGTAACCTACGCCTGATTTTCTAAAGTGTAGACAAGGTTTTTTCGAGCGTACAAAAATCTTCACTTACTCCATTCTAAGTTAGTTTGGAGTAAGTTTTCACTCACGAAACTTTGAAATCAGGCGTAAGTGGCCGGACACGCCCCCTTTTGAAAAAAAAATTCTGTTCCAAAGTGAAACTGTTCTAACTGACTAGAACTGGAGCAAACTAAATGCCGAGAATTTGAATTTCTAAGATACTCCGTTCTACACCAGTTGCTCCTAAAAATCAGGAGCAAATCATGTGGAAACTTGGGGCCATTAGACCTTAAGATCAGCTGGTGCAAGTGATTTACATGCTAACTACAAAAATGTATTTTGTATACATTATTAAATTGCCAGGATTAGAAGAATAGCTTTGACAAAAAAATCCTATGAAATGACCATCAATTTTTCCAATATTTTAAAATAGCTGCCTCATCTTTTTCCCCTTTCCCAAGTTACTCCCAAAGATTGTCTTATTAATGAGATAACAAACCTTGACATTTCTAGGTCTCCAGCAGCGCATCGTTGGAGTCTGCACAGCTCAGGCTGAAGGAAGTTATCCAACAAGTAGTAAGCAAAACTTATCTCCTCTGTAGAAGCCACATGCCACTGAATTCCTAACTTCCAAAGATCTCCTGGTCTTCCCCAATCCTACAAACATATTTTGGAGAAGTGGAAAAGAGCAGAAAAATGCATATCATTTAAATACAATGACTTAGCAAAAACATTCCAATTGATCAACAGTAATTTGCATTTATGTAGTGCCTTTAAAGTGTCCCAAAACAATTTGCAGAAGCATAATCCAAAAAAAAAATCAGATGAATACATCTTTATCACAGTCATTGACAAACAATGCATACCTTAATGGGAAAATATTCTGTGAAAGCTTTATCAAAACCACCTGGCACGCTGCAGTACTCGGTTGGATAGATTAGTGTAGTTGAACGAAGTAGGTGATGTAACAAGTTTCCAGCCAGAGTGTAACCCTGTTTACACTTCAAGTGCAATGTTCGTTGTAGAATCTTTACAAGTTGATCCTTGTATGGCAACAACTTATCACCATCTACGCGTGTTATCTGAAAAAAAAACGTAAGCATTTGCATTAAGCTCTGCAAACTTGGAACGAGCACCATTTTTCAAACACTTTTTTAAAACGGAAAAGCATTTAGCTAATTTTTCTGCTCTTGACTTCACGTCACCTTCCATTTTGGTTTCCAAGTTAACCAGATATCAAGTCTTGATATGTCCCTGACATGATAGAACTTCTGGTGATGCCAAACTATTACACATAACAGAAGTTCATATTTAGTTGCTACATTTTCTGAACCAAACACTGCAAATGAGAGGTTATAACAGAAGAATCCAAAAGATTCAAATAGGGTGCTCAGAAACAGATCAGACCAATGTGGAAAAAACAAAAGCATTATATATATATTTTAAATACTGCATCATGGGTGTAAATGGGGACAATCACCACCATATTCTATTAGGTCAGTTTTAAGTTTTCCACCTATGCAGGTCATGGCTCATTTTGATAATCTTGAGTTTACCTCTGATAACAGCTGAAGATTCCAAAGCAGTTCCTTATCCAACTCCTGTTCTTGTAATACATCATCATCTGCAAAGAATGCAAAATAAATCTGATACAGCTTGATATTTTACGCTCGACTTTCACATTTACATGCACATTTACAGTCAATCATCAAAAATTCTTAAAATCGGCACAGATGAGGAAGGCCATGTAACCCAACTTGGCTCATCGTTCCAGAAAGATCCTATAATTTCCCCATCACATCATCCAACTGTTCCTTAAATGATTGGGTTTTTTACTCCCCTTTCCCTATTTTTATTTCCAAAAATTACTTCACACCACATTTCTCTCTACATTGAGCTGCATCTGACTACCTATCTGTCGATCCTGCTAGCCTATCAATGCCCTCTTAATCTTTCACAGTTTACCATACCCCTAAAGTGATGTTATCAACAAATTGTATATTGCCGTTTCACTCCCAAGTTCAGATTTTGGATAAGTAACAGCCTCACCACAGACCCCAATGGAACACCACTCACCACATCTTTCCAGTCTGAGAAACTTCCATTTACCCCGACCTTTTGCTTTCTACCCTCCAACCAATTCTCTATGTCATCATATTTTCCCTTAATTCTATGGGCCAAGCTAGACCTTTGCCATAAAACTCATTGATACCCTGTCAAATGCTTCTTGAAATCCATTTAACTACATCCACTAAATTTATTTTACCTATCCTTTTAGAAAGTAAGAATCATAGAATGGTTACAGCACGGAAGGCCATTCGGCCCGTCGAGCCCGTGCCAGCTCTCAGTTAGTCCCACTCCCCCACCCTTTCCCCGTAGCCCTGCAAATGTTTTTCCTTCAGATATCTATCCAGCTCCCAGTTCTTCCCTGAATTTTGACATTAAGCACAATCCTCCATTTAGAAATCCATGCTGGCAAGCCCTGATTAACTTGGGTCCTGTCAAGGTACAATCATATCTATATGTATGTAAACATGACTTAGTACCACACCTCTCTATTCTGAAAATAAGAACATAAGAAATAGGAGCAGGAGAAAGCTATTTGGCCCCTCGAGCCTGCTCCGCCTTTCAATAAGATCATGGCTGAACTGATCCTGGCCTCCACTCCACTTCTCTGCCTGCTCCCCATAACCCTTGACTCCCTTATCATTCAAAAATCTGTCTATCTCCACCTTAAATATATTCAAAGACCCAGCCTCCACAGCTCCCTGGGGTCGAGAATTCCAAAGATTCACGACCCTCAGAAAAAATTCCTCCTCATTTTAATTTTAAATGGGCGACCCCTTATTCTGAAACTATGCCCCCGAGTTCTACATTCCCCCACGAGGGGAAACATCCTCTCTGCATCTACCCTGTCAAGCCCCCTCAGAATCTTATGTTTCAATACGATCACCTCTCATTCTTCTAAACTCCAGTGAGTATAGGCTCAACCTGCGCAACCTTTCTTCATACGAGAACCCCTTCATCTCAGGAATCAAACTAGTGAACCTTGTCTAAACTGCCTCCAATGCAAGTATATCCTTCCTTAAATAAAGAGACCAAAACTGTACACAGTACTATGCCCTGTATAGTTGGAGCAGGACTGCCCTACTTTTATTCTCCATCCCCCTTGCAATGAAGACCAATATTCCATTTGCCTTGATAATTACTTGTTGTACCTGCATGCTAACTTTTTGCGTTTCATGTACAAGAACCCCCAGATTCCTCTGTACTACAGCATTTTGTAATCGCTCCCCATTTCAATAATAATTTGCTTTTTTATTTTTCCTACCAAAGTTATTAACCTCACATTTTACCACATTATAGTCCATCTGCCAAATTTTTGCCCACTCATTGAGCCTGTCCATATCCCTTTGTAGATTATTTACGTCCTCCTCACACTTGCTTTCTCACCTATCTTTGTATCATCAGCAAATTTGGCTATGCGGCACTCAGTCCATTCATCCAAGTCATTAATATAAATTGTAAATAGCTGCCGCCCCAGCACGGATCCCTGCGGCACCGCATTAGTTATAGTTTGCCAACCTGAAAATGACCCATTTATCCCGACTCTGTTTTCTGTTCTTTAGCCAATCCTCTATCCACGCTAATATATTATCCCCAACCCCGTGAGCTCTTATCTTGTGCAGTAACCTTTTGTGTGGCACCTTATCGAATGCTTTCTGGAAATCCAAATACACCACATCCACTGCTTCCCCCTTATCCACTCTGCTCGTTACATCCTCATTGAACTCCTGCAAATTTGTCAAACATGATTTCCCTTTCATAAAACCATGCTGACTCTGCTTGGCTGCATTATGATTTTCATAAATGTCCTGCTACTACTTCCTTAATGATGGACTCCAGCATTTTCCCAATGACAGATGTTTGGCTAATTGGTCTATAGTTTCATGCTTTCTGTCTCCCTCTTTTTATTTGCAGTTTTCCAGTCCGCTGGGACCTCTCCAGAATTCAGGGAATTCTTACAAAGTCTGTCCCTTACAAACTGTAGTCCCTTACAGAAGGTCCCTATCTCTGCAGCCGCTTCTTTTAAGGCCATCAGGTCCAGGGTACTTGTCCACCTTTAGTCCCATTAGTTTGCCTTGTACTTTATCTCTAGTGATAGTGATTGTTTTAAGATTCCCCTCCCCCCCCCCCCCCCGCAAAAGAGTTCCTTGATTATTAACTATTGGAATGTTTTTCGTGTCCTCTACCATGAAGACCGATACAAAATATTAGTTCAAAGTCTCTGCCATTTCCCGGTTTCCCATTATTAATTCTCCAGTCTCCTCGAAGGAACCAACATTTACTTTAGCTAGTCGCTTCCTTTTTATATTCAGTTGGAGCGTCCAAATCTGGAAACGCCCGGGCCGAGGTTCTTAAGAGGGGTGGGGGCAGCGGCCCACGGTGAGGTGAGGTGCACTGTGACCTGAGGCAGGGTGAGGTTGGCGGCGGAGTTTGGCGGCAGCCCGGGGTGCTGGGGGAAGAGAGGTCGGTGGCAGTCCAAAGCGGAGGGGGGGCATCGGTAGCCCATGGCTGGGGGGGTGCCGGCGAGGTCGATGGCGGCCAGAGATGGGGAGGTCAGTGGCGGGACGAGGTCGGCGACAGCCGAGGAGTCCAGTGGCGGAGCGAAGGTGGTGGCGACGGCGGGTCCAGATTTCGGACCATTTTCCGGATTATGGACGACCCCGCAAAGGATCGTCCCGGTGTCCGGATTCTGGAACATTCTGAATTTCGGAACTCCGGATTTCGGACGCTCGACCTGTACCTGTAAAAACTCTTACGGTCTGTTTTTATATTTCTTGCTAGTTTACTGTCATATGCTATCTTCTCTGTCTTTATCATTTTTTTTTAAGTCGTCCTTGGCTGGTTTCTAAAAATGTCTCAATCCTCTGGCCTGCCACTGTCCTTCCCAACATTGTATGCCTTTGTTTTCAACCTGGTACTATAATACAGGTTCACCACTACAGCTTCTAATCTTGTGTTACTGCCCAGGTTACATGGGAACACAACTTCACAGATCAGGCGTTGAAGCAAACAACTTAATTGATGCACATTCGATGTTGCACGTGCCTAACATACATGTACACACTTTAAATTATTATATATATTTTTTTAAAACACAGCTGCTAGTTTATTCTGGTATCATCTTATTAGACTGCCAACAAAATACCTCATTGAATGCTCAAACACCCGATGTGCTCAATAAAATGCAAAAGATTGACCTGGTTGCTTAGGCAATGCAATGACCAGGTCAATCTTTATTGACCTCAAAAACTGGTCTTTCAAGAAAATTTTTAGTCAAGCAGCCTTCAGGTTTGAACAATGAAGGCCCATTCTCAGAATGGGCAAATTGGTGATGGAAATCCTAAAGTATGCACGAAATCAGGTTTTAGGTAGCCTGAAAGTTGGTTCAATTGGCTTGTTGTCCTTCCACTACAGAAGTTCATTCCAGTTGCAACATTCACCATTTTTCAGCACTCAACATTAAACCTAAATGAGTAGGTATGTATTTGTAGGGTTGAACATGCTAGTTTTTACCAATTTGAAAAACTGCAGTGGCACTGGAAAACATGCAAGTTTAAACATTTTTAAAAAATTAATAAAATACAAGAGAGAATGGGAAGTAAAAGAAAAGGCAACACAAGCACAAATCATTCTTAAATTTTAGGATAAGGTTTGCATTACAGAAATGACACAGCACCCTATATTTAAATACTCTAATACTGCAATTTAAGGATTTGTTCTGGCATCACAGTGCAAACTAAAATCTCAAGAAAATAGGCAGACCAGCAAGACTGAAATTCCCAGAATCAACCAGGGTTGTAACATTTAATATATTCACTTAATATTGGAATAATGATGGTGAATGGAATGCAACTGAGGTCATGAATTACCAGAGATAGTGGCAGATACGTACACACATCCAAATTGGCCCCAACCCTTAGGGAACTTGGAGCATGAATAGAACTGAACACAAGCTGAATATTGGGCCAGGTTGAACCATAATTTGCACTGTAAACTTGTATGGCAATCTTTATCAGGCTCCGTTCTTCTTCATACAAATTTGTTATGACTAACTTTTGAACACTCTAAATTAAATGTTCAAATTCACCATTACCACATGATTAGTATAATCAACTTATATTAAAACTACAATGCTTACTGATGGTTAGTTGAGCTATTACATTGCAGCAGTGTGGCACAAATCGTTTCAGAGCGGTTGCTGGACGACACTAGAAACAAAACAAGGAAACAAATAGTAAATTCAAAGACCATCAACATATAGGTGTTTTTACTTTACAAAAGTGCAGCTGATGACAAATATGCAGTACTTCTCCAAGCAGCTGCACTTGTAAATATAAAGGATTCAACCTTATTCCAAGAGTGGCAGGCCATTTTGGAAACTGCCATAATTCCTTCAAAAATAAAAGCTCATGGACTGAATGCCTCGCTTCTAGCAACTGGAATAACAGAAGTCCAACTTTCAGCAAGTGTTTGAGATAATTAGAGCTTTTCAAAAAAAATCTGTTTGGGCATTCAACCAATTATCAAAAATCGTGGCGTTATTTAAGAAATAGACAGCAGCTGCAATGATATACAATTTGTCTGGATGGAGTAAATTAGAATGGGCCAAAATGGTCTTCCAGATCTCCCACAGCATCACCCACAGTAAGGGTGCAAAATTTAGTCGTACCTGGTTTGGGGCAGTAATTTTTTTACTTTTAGAAAATTTAGCGCCCGGCGAAATGCCTTGCCAAATTGTGTGAAATTGGGCATTTTCACCCCAGGAGTGAAGGGGGTAAATGAGGCGCTAATGGCCTCAGCTGGGCACTGCAAGGGTGCTATACACAGCCATTTCCATAATTTCAGCTGAATTTCAGCCTTCAATCAGCCTTCAATTCTTGACTCCAGCTCCACCTGGCTCTTGAAAAGGAGGTCATTTGAACCTGCTGCGGCTCATTTTCAGCATTGCTGAACTTCTGTCACCACTCTCTGGAGCTGAGGAAGCTTGTGAAATGGCTGCTGGTGATTCCCCTTCAAGGGAGAGGGCTACAAGATTCAACGATGTGGCTCTGGAGGCATTGATGGGGGCACTCGAGACCAGGAGGGAGTCCCTGTTCCCTGCATCAGGAAGGAGGCCATCACCGCAGGTTTTCCATGCCATGTGGCGAGAAGTGGCCCGGGAGGGGTCATCCAGTGCCGCAAAAAATTCAACAACCCATGTCGGGTGGTGAAGGGGAGTATAAGCTTCCACACCTTCTCCATACCAGCCTCTCAACCTCTACCTCTGTCTGCGCACATTGTACAAACCATCCCTGCCCACCATTCAACCAGCAAGTATCTGCAGATACTCACACACACATCCTCATCTCACGCCTTGCCTACATTCACAGCTATTCAACCACAGCAGGCTCATCTTCCATATACAGAGCTGGACTCTTACGAGTTCCTTACTTTTGATGGCGCATAACAGAAGGGAGCAGCAGAGGACTAGAGGAGGGGAACCTGACCCACAGCCCCTCTCTGACCTTGAGGAACAAGTACTGGGGCTCATTGGCCCGCAGGTGGTTGGCGCTATGGCTGGCGGAGACGTCGACCCCGCTGGGGCCAACAATGCAACAATGGTATCTTTATCTCCTCTCCTTTTCTCATACCACTTGCCCCTCCACCTCCACCGCCCCCTCCACCACCCCCACCCACCAGAAGGCTTTATCACTTTTCAGCTCTTGATACCATCTTCATTCCTTGCTCCATTCCTGCCCCACTGCCCTCACCTTAATGAGAGTCTTGTGCCATTTATGCTTTCAGATATCCAGGCAGAAGCTGTCCATCCTGCACCTGAGCCTCCCCCACCCCCCGATCCAAGACATTTTGGAAGGAGACGGAGTGGGAAAACCAGGAGGAGGAGCCGAACACTGTGTCATTGCTTCTCTCACCCACAGGCACCACGCGTTCCTTAGAGGTTAGACTAGTAGAGGGGTCTGCACTGGGTGATGGACCAGGCTGCCTCAAGGCCAAGGGAACCTCGGGATCCATCTTCCCAGAAGGCGAGTTTGCACGTGAGTTCTGCTCCACAAGACTCAGATGAGGACCTCAATGGGGAGGCATTCACACAAAGGGTGATGGCCATGCATAGGTGCAATGGTAAGGGTACTCAAGAGCCTGTCGGCAGTGGTACGGAGCATGGAGGAGTCCGCCTCCAGTGAGCTCTGCACACACCATGGAGCTCATCATTGTCTGTCTGCACTCCGAGAGACCGTGCAGATCCAGGCCTCATGACACGTGTCATGGGTGACGTGGCAGCTTCCATTGCAACACAGGGGGAAGTAACGCAACATCTTAGTGCTGTAATGCAGACAATGGTTGGTGGCATGGAAGCTCAAACTGCTCTCTTGCAGTCTCAGGTTGATGCCACACAACGTCTTGGTGCTGTCATGCAGTCAGCGAGTGCTGACATAGAGTCTCAGACAGCTATAATGCAATCTCAGCTGGAAGTCATGCGTGCTCTGACTGCTGCCATTGCCGCTGGATCCACCACAATCCACCGGGGATCTCAGTGCCGCAGCAGCCCACCAAACTGTGCTCCAGCAAATTGGAGGAGTGGCACTGGGTCAGTGGAGGAGGAACCTGCTGTCCTCTCTCAGGATGACAGTATTCCTGAGCCCATCAATGCAACGCTGCCATTGCACTTGTCGCCGGCCATCACCCAGCCAGCCCACACTGCCGCCGCCCAGCCGGAGGTGGTGCGGCCTGCAGCCGGGCCTAGAGCTGGTCAAGGGTGTCCTACATAGAAACATAGAAAATAGCAGTAGTAGGCCATTCAGCCCTTCGAGTCTGCACCGTCATTCAATATGATCATGGCTGATCCTCTATCTCAACACCATATTCCCACTTTTTCTCCATACCCCTTGATGTCTTCTTTGTCGAGAAATCTATCTCCCTCTTAAATATATTCAGTGACTTGGCCTCCACAGCCTTCTGTGGTAGAGAATTCCACAGGTTCACCAGTCGGTGAAAACATTTCTCTTCATCTCGGTCCTAAATTTCCTATCCCATATCCTGAGACTGACCCCTTGTTCTAGACTTCTCAGCCAGGAGAAACATCCACCCCGCATCCATTCTAACCAACCCCGTCAGAATTTTATACGTTTCAATGAGATCCCCTGTCATTCTTCCAAGCTCCAGTGAATACAAGCCGAGTCAACCCAATCTCTCCTCACACAATAGTCCTGCCATCCCAGGAATCAGTCTGATGAACGTTCACTGCACTCCCTCTATGGCAAGTATATCCTTTCTTAGGTAAGGAGATCAAAACTGCACACAATACTCCAAAGTGCGGTCTCACCAAGGCCCTGTATAACTGTAGTAAGGCATCCTTGCTCCTGTACTCAAATCCTCTTGCAATGAAGACCAACATACCATTTACCTTCCTAACTGTGTCCTGCAAGGTCATTTGTAGTCCCCGACACTGACACCCAGCAGCCTTCCACCAGTCGTGCTGCAGCCACAGGGGACACACTGTGGAGGGGCAGTAGATTAGTTAAAGCAAATAGGGGATATAAGGAAATGCAAATGGGTGATTGGTAAATACATTATGTAAGCGTTTGTTGGTGTGATATAAATTTAGATTGGAATGTTTATTGTTTGCTGTTGTCTCTCACTTTAGTTTTGGGGCTTTGAAATGCAAGGCATAATGGATGTGGTCATAGGGACAGCCAGAGGAACCGGGAAGTGGGATGAAATTCACTGGAACTGAACTCTGATGAGACGTTCGTAGAATCGCAATGGACTCGCTGCCTCCTCAGTCACTGTTGTTGCTGTTCGTGCTCTACTCCCTCCTCCCCTTGCCCCTCCTCCTGAGGTGGTGCGGCTATGCCTGGTGGCAATGACTGTGCCCTCATGGTGGCCAGGTTGTGTAGCATGCAGCAGACGACGACGAATAGGAACACCCGCTCAGGCGAATACTGGAGGACTCTTCCCAAGCGGCCAAGACAGCGAAACTGTTGCTTCAGCACTCCGATGGTCTGCTCAATGATATTCGTGGCATGGCTCTCATTGTATGAGTGCTGGGCAGGAGTGTTGGAGTTGGAGGTAGGGAGTCATGAGCCAGGTGGAGAGCAGATGGCCCTGGTCTCCAAGCAGCCAGCCGCCAGCTAGATGTGGTAACTGGAACAGAGCTGGCACACCAGTCTGGCGAAGGATGAAGGCATTGTGGCTGCTGCCAGGATAGTGGGCATTCACTGTGAGGATTCTACATGTGGTCGCACACCAGCTGCACAATGGGTGGAAGCCTTTGCGGTTACGGAAGACCTCAGGATTGTGATACGGTGCCCGCAAAGCGACGTGGTGCAGCCAATGGCACCCTGCACCATGGGGAAGCCTGCCATCCTGCCGAAACCACATGTACACTTGTGCTGCTTCTCTCTGGTCATGGGGAAGGAGATGCAGTCCCTCCTTCTTCTGTACTTAGCATCTGTGACGTCGCGGATGGAGCAATGGATAGCAAATTGGGAGATGTTTGAGATGTCTCCTGTTGCTCCCTGGAAAGATCTATTGGCGTAGAAATTAAGCGCGATGGTGACCTTGACTGCCACAGAGAGCCGTCGTAACCCTGGTCTGAGGTTCGAGGTCTGGTTGCAGCAGATGGCAGAGATCTTTGACCACGTCCTTGCTGAAGCAAAGCCTTCGAACACACTGTTCCTCAGTGAATTTGATGTAGGAGAACTGCTGCCAGAATTGAAGTATATAAAATTTTGAGGGACTGGATATAGTGGATAGTAAGAGTCTATTTCCCTTGGTGGAGGGGTCAATTATGAGGGGGCATAGTTTTAAGGTGGTTGGTGGAAGGTTCAGAGGAGATTTGAGGGGAATCTTCATGCAGAGGGTTGTGGGGGTCTGGAACTCACTGCCTGGAAGAGTGGTGGACGCAGAAACCCTCGCCGCATTTAAAAAGTGCTTGGATGGGCACTTAAAGTGTCATAACCTGCAGGGTTACAGTCCTAGAGCAGTAAGTGCGATTAGACTGCGTAACCTCTTGTTGGCTGGCACAGAGAGTAAGTACTGCAGGGAATTGAATATGGCCAGGGTGATCTCCTGGACGGGTCGGAGAGGAATTTTCCCTGATTTTTTTTCCCCCAATTGGCCTGGGTTTTTAATCTGTTTTTTTGCCTCTCCCAGGAGATCGCATGGCCCCGGTTGGGGTGGAGTGTAGAATGTTGCAGTGCAAGGGGTGTCGCAGTTGTGTGGGGCGGACTGGTTGGGCCAGATGCTCTTTACCTTTCTGCCATTATTCATTGGTTGATATGTAACCTTCAGGGCTGCTGACCGAGGGCAGTGTGGTTCTTTGTCGGCCGGCGCGGACACGATGGGCTGAAATGGCCGCCTCCTGTGATGTAGATTTTTATGTTTCTATGTTTCTAATACCCTGGGAGGGAAAGGTCTCCTGTTGCCAGCCCAACTGACTTTCTGCCTCTGCATTTGTCTCCACAAAAATAGCCTCCTATGGTGACGTAGGAGCAGAAGGTCTCGTGCCAACACAGCCTTCATGAAATGAGAGAACTGTTGTGATTTGAAATTTGAATGATACAGGGGAATAGTTAGGAGGCAGAACAGGCCTTGAAGTCAAAATCCCGGCGATCTGTCCACCATCATAGCCACTCTGCCTATGTTAACAAGCTGTAAAGAGTAATGGCCGCTAATTTTTTTTCCAAGATGGCATCTTTAAATAGCGCTGTTCCAGCCAACTCCCAACTTCAACTCGACAGTTGAAGCTGTCGTTGTCACCACCAGACAGTAAGTGAGGGTACGCGGCTGAATTTCACTTCCGGGGCGGTATCGGGGCGATGTGCATGGTGACAACGTCATCACCGCACGCAGCTGAGCACTTCCGGTAGGAGCGAGGCACTAACTTCTAGCTCCCACACAAAATTTCCACTCAATTCTGAGGGGGCCGCTGTAATCAACACGCCTGGGCAAAAAACATTTTGTGCCCCGTTAGTGCCTAACGGCAGGCGCACAAGATGCCAATTTCGAACCCTAACTTTTCTTTTGTATATTCATTCATGGGATGTGGCAGTCACTGGCAAGGCTAACATTTATTGCCCATCCCTCATTGCCCTTGAGTAGGTGGTGGTGAGCTACGTTCTTGAACTGCTGCAGTCGTGCGGTGAAGGTACTCCCACAGTGCTGTTACGTAATTTGTTTCAGGAGTTTGAGTTAGCGACGATGAAGGAACAGCGATATATTTCCAAGTCAGGATGGTGTGTGACTTGGAGGGAAACTTGGGAGTTGGTGGTGTTCTCATGCACCTGCTGCCTTTGTCCTTCTAGGTGGTAGAGGTCGTGGGTATGGGAGGTGCTGCTGAAGATGCCTTGGTGGAATCCTGCAGTGCATCTTGCAAATGATGCACTGTGGCTGCAGAGTGCACCGGTGGTGGAGGTGGTAGATGGGGTGCCAATCTAGCGGGCTGTCTTGTCCTGGATGGTGTCGAGCCTCCAGTGTTGTTAGAGCTGCTCTCATCCAGCGAAGTGGAGAGCATTCCAGCACATTCCTGACTTGTGCCTTTTAGATTGTAGAAAGGCTTTGGGGAGTCAGGAGATCAGTCACCCGTCACAGAATACCCAGCCTCTGACCTGCTCGTGATATTTATATCGTGCTCCAGTGAAGTTTCTGGTCAATGGTGACCCCTAGTATGTTGATGGTGGGGGATTCGATGATGGTAAATATAACATTAGAAGTAGGAGCAGAAATAGGCCATATCGCCCTTCAAGTCTGCTCTGCCAATCAATAAGATCATAGCTGATCTTAGTCCTCAATGCCACTTTCCCACCCAATCCCCATATCCCTTGATTCCTAGAGTCCAAAAATCTATCTATCTCAGCTATGAATATACTCAGCGACTCAGCATCCACAGCTCTTTGGGGGCAGAGAATTCTGAAGATTCACAACCATCTGCGTAAAGAAATTCCTCCTCATCGCAGATTTAAATGGTCACCGCTTATTCTGAGACTGAGCACCCGAGTTCTAAACTCTCCAGCCAGGGGAAACAACCTCACATCTATCCTGTCAATCCCACTCAGAATCTTACATGTCGAAACTCCAGAGAGTATAAGCCCAATCTACTCAATCTCTCCTCATAGGACAACCTTCTCATCCCAGGGATCAATCAAGAGAACCTTCGTTGTCCCACCTTTAAGGCATGTCTGTCCTTTCTCAGATAAGGAGACCAAAACTGTGCACAGTACTCCAGGTGTGGTCTCAAACAAAGCCCTGTACAATTGCAGTAATACTACTTTACTCTTGTACTCCAACTCCCTTACATAAAGGCCAACATGCCATTTTCCTTCCTAACTGCTTGCTGTACACTGGACCAAGACTTAGCTCTGTCAAGCCCGTGTGGTGGCTGATGTGCAACAGCCACCACACGTTTAAAAAAAAATCCACACACAGGCATCTTCCATCCTTCAGGATGTAGTTCGGGACCTGGAATATTAGGTCCTTCATTGAAACACCTGTGAACTCATCCCTTTTTGGCGTGGAAGCAAGTCATCCTCAACACGAGGGACCGCCTACAATGATGATGTTGTACCTGTATGTTAACTTTGTGTTTCCTATACGAGGATACCTCAATCTTTCTGAACACCAACATTTAATAGTTTCTCGTCATTTAAAAAATCTTCTGCTTTCCTAGTCTTCCTACCAAAGTGAATAACCTCACATTTGCCTACATTATACTTTCTCACCTTATTGCCCACTCACTTAACCTGTCCATATCCCTTTGCAGGCTCTGCGTGTCCTCCTCACAGCTTATCTAGTTTGGTATCGTCAGCAAATTTGGATACACCACACTTGGTCCCTTCATTAATATTGATTATAAATAGCTGAGGCCCAAGCACTGAACCTTTTGGAACCCTAATAGGTACAGCCTGCCAACTGGAAAATGGCCCATTTATCCCTACTTTGTTTTCTGTATCCATGTACCAATCCTCTATCCAGGTTAATATATTACCCCTAACTCCATGAGCTCTTATCTTGCATAGCAACCTTTTATGTGGCATGTTATCGAATGTCTTTTGGAAATCCAAATATACCACATCCACTGGTTCCTCTTTATCTACCCCGCTACTTATATCTTCAAAAAACTTTAATAAATTTGTTAAACACAATTTCCCTTTCATAAAACCATGTTGACTCTGCCTGATCATGTGATTTTCTACGTCCCGTTACCACTTCCTTCATAATGGATTCCAGGATTTTCCTGACAACGAGCATCAGACTAACTGGCCTGCAGTTCCCAGATTTATCTCTCCCTCCTTTCTTGAATAGCGAGGTTACATTTGTTACCTTCCAATCGGTCTAGAATCTCGGGATTTTTGAAAGATCACAATCAATGCTTCTACTATCTCTGCAGCCACCTCGTAAAACCTCCCATTGAATGTCATGGGGAGATAGCTAGACTTTATCTTGTGGAGATGGTCATTGTTTGCCAATGGTCATTGCCCGCCACTTGTGTGGCACAAATGTTACTTTCCACTTACAGGTCAAGCCTGAATGTTGTCCAGGTCTTGCTGCATGTGAGCATGGACTGCTTAGTTATCTGAGGAGTTGCAAATGGAACAGAATACTGTGCAATCATCAGCAAACATCCCCACTTCTGACATTATGATGGAGGGAAGGTCATTGATGAAGCAGCTGAAGATGGTTGGGCCTAGGACACTGCCCTGAGGAATACCTGCAAGGATGCCCTGGGGCTGAGATGACTGATCTCCCACAACCATCTTCCTTTGTACTAGTATGACTCCAGCCAGTGCTTCAATTTCCATTCACTTCAATTTTACTAGGGCTCCTTGATGCCACACTCGGTTAAATTCTGCCTTGATGTCAAGGGCAGTCACTCGCACTTCACCTCTGGAAGTCAGCTCTTTTGTCTATGTTTGGACTAAGGCTGTAATGAAGTCTGGAGCCGAGAGGTCCTGGCCGAAACCGAACTGAGCATCCATGAACAGGTTATTGGTAATTAAGTGCCGCTTCATAGCACTTCCAGAGTAACCTTCCATTTCTTTGCTGATGATTGAGAGTAGACTGATGGGGTGGTAATTGGCCAGATTGGATTTGTCCTGCTTATTGTGGACAGGACATACCTGGGTATTTTTCCACTTTGTTGGGTAGATGCCAGTTTTGCAGCTGAACTCAAACAGCTTGGCTAGAAGCGTGGCTAGTTCTGGAGCACAAGTCTTCAGCAGTACTGCCGGGATGTTGTTGGGGCCCATAGTGTATCCAATGTGCTCAGCCGTTTCTTGATATCACACAGTGAATTGAGTTGGCTAAAGACTGGCTTCTACGATGGTCTCTGGATTACTAGTCCAGTAACATAACCACTATGCTACCGTATATGACAAGAAAGTGGATGTAGATCGGATGCAGCATTCCTTGCATAGCTGAAATCATGTGGCACATTTTCATAGAAGTGAGCCAGAAGCACTCTAATGAAGTGGGGCCAGGATTTAACAGCAGCCTTGAGCTGAGACAGGCGAAAAAGAAAAGCGGGGCTGGCTAGTGGCTGAGCTGGATAGCCGGAGGCTAATCCTAGACCTAGGTAACCAGACAGAGCTTGGGTTTTTTGAGGCGGGGGGGGGGGGGGGGGGTAGCGGGAAACAGGGAGGAGGAAGAAGGAAGAAAAATAAAGTCATTTTTTAAAAAGTTAACTTTGGAATAATCCAGGTAATGGATTTAAAACACAACAAACAAGGCAGGATGGTTCATTCATTAAAATTGCAGGTGCAGTAATAGATTTTGGATCCAATATTAGTTTACAGTAGAGAATACTAAAACATTTCCACGGCCGTATTTTTTTATGTTATCTCTTTGGGGCTTCTGACTTAAATAATGATTATTTGCTTTGAATAGATCCTTGTAGGATTGAAAAATTCACAACCCATCCCCCCTGGCAACAGATGCTTGGTCTTCAATCATGATGACAATTCAAAAATTGTTGCACAATGGTGAAATTTTTTTTAAAGCATGCTTCAATAAATAAACGCGACTACAATTTAAAACGGTTAAATTAGATTTGAAGCTGTGGATCTATTACAACAATTCTAGAAGTTTCAAACCTTAGAAGCTGCCCGGCACATGTCTGCCACCATCCTGCCAGCAACACGGGTTTCAAAAATATTTGTTGTAGCAAAGTTAAACACCTTATCCAAAGCAACCTAAAATTGAGAGAGATAAACAGATTATTACAACATATTACACAGCTATTTCATTTGCTAAAGCAAGTTCCCCTTTTTAATTGTTTGCTTTTTCCCTCTCTCCCCAGAAAATGCACCATAAAGTCTAGTATGGTTACATTTCAGTCATTTTTACTGAATGGCACACAAGATGCTCAGTCTAAGAGCATTGCACATTGGCGTATACAAACATTACATTTACAGTTAATCAAAGCTAATGGTCATAAATACTATAATTATTTTTATAGCAATCTGGACATTGAGAAAACCTCCAATTTAATGTCACCTGGGCCAACAAAGCAACAGATTTACATGAGACTAGGTACAAACACTCAAACCAGATCATCTGCGATTTTGCTAATTACAAAGCACATTTAGGTGGCAATTAAAATTTGCTGAATTAAAGCAGCCTCCATGTATAAACCAGTCGCAGAGCCATTTTATTCAGGCTGAGAGCACAATTTCCTTAAAATGTCTGCAGTGTTAGAAGTACATACGGAACTAACTTTTTACCTCAAGCTCTTTTTTGCCTGCTGACATAAAAGTGGGAAATTGTACCGGGAGCAATGACTAAATATCTAGTTAGAACGACATTGACTGCAAAAATTAACAGTTACAGTATAGATACCAGGTTTCTTGTAGAAATTCTAACTTTTCAAAAAAAAACTGTTTGGACATTCAACCAATTATCAAAAAACCTGGAGTTATTTAAGAAAATCCTGGCCTCACTTTGTTCGAGTGCTTCTGGCCTACTTCTCCGAAAATGTGCCACAATTTCAGCTGCGGCAGTGAATGCTGCATCCAATCTATGGCCCCAAGTTTCCACATGATTTACTCCTGATTTTTAGGAGCAACTGGTGGAGAACGGACTATCTTAGAAATCGCAATTCTCCACATTTTTTTTTCTGCAGTTCTAGTCAATTAGAACAGTTTCACTTTGGAACAGAATTTTTTCTTCAAAAGGGGGCGTGTTCGACCACTGACGCCTGATTTCAAAGTTTCCACAGTGAAAACGTACTCCAAACTAACTTAGAATGGAGCAAGTGAAGATTTTTGTAAAACTGAAAAAACCTTGTCTACACATTAAAAAAATCAGGCGCAGGTTACAAATTAGGCGTCCGGAACGAGGTGGGGGGGGGGGGGTGGTGAAGGGAAGTCATTAAATTCAACAATAAATCCTTATTTATATTTATACAAATATTATACAAATAAATCCAACCTGAATAAATATTTATAAGCAAAGAAAAGATTAAATAAACCATCTTTCTACCTATGTGAAAGTGTTTCAGGCAGGTTCAGTCAGCTCAGCGGTGTGGCGTCATTCCCGCGAACGGGAGGGAGGGAGGGGCAGGCAGGCAGTAAGCAGGCATTTGTGCAGCCTTCCACTTGACGTGGAAGCCTGAAAGTCAGCTCAGCGGTGTGGCGTCGTTCCCGCGAACGGGAGGGCCCAACCGACCGACCGCTGGGGGGGGGGGGGGGGGGGGGAAAGGCCGTCGGGAAACGCTGCCTCAACTTCTGAGGCTTCCTGCAGCCTTCTCACTGCTGCAAGAAGCCTCAGTGCTGATCATGGAAGGGCAATGTGCTTTCATTAAAAAATGTTCAAAAATTAAACAGCTACAAAGAACTACAAAAATGGCCGAGTGCCAATGTTTCCTTCACACTGCGCGTGCGCGAACGCTCCAACGCGCACGCGCAGCGTTGCCGGCACGAAAAAAATAATTTAAATGGTACCCGCCCCCTCCCACTTACAAAATCGGCGCGAGTGATAGGCTCCGCCCCCTGGGCGCCACGCCAAGCTGCCATGGAGCTGCAGGGCGCTCCAGAATCGCGCGGTTTTCGGCGCGAAAAACGGGCGCTGAGCTCGGAGGGGCGCCCGCTTTGTAGCGTGTGGAAACTTGGGGCCCATATCTATTTTCTTCTGAAAGACCATGTTATATCACTTACTGTGATGCCATGGAAGATCTGGAAGGCCATTTGGCCTATTCTAATTACTCCACCCAGACAAATTGTACATCATTGCAGAAGCTGCCCGTTTCTTGAATAACTCCAAGGTTTTTGATAAATGCGCAAACAGATTATTTTTGAAAGCTAGAGTTTTTTCAAGAAACCTTGAAACTATGCTGCAACTGTTAATTTTTGGCGTTAATGTCATTCCAACCAGATATTTAGTTATTGCTCCTGGTACAATCTCCCACCTTTACGTCAGCAAGAAAAACAGAGCTTCAGGTAAAAAGCACAAACATTTTAGAAACCATACTGCAATCTTCCCTTCTAGTAAATTTACAGATAACAATCCATATACCAGAAAAATGTCTTTGGAGCATTGTGTGAGAATGGTACTGAAAGTTGAAGAGAGTCCAAGTTCCACCAAGCTTTCCACATGAGTCATCTTCTCAGTTTCTGTCTCCTCTCTCGTTTGTTCCAACGTGCTAATTTCAATCAGAGCAAAACACCTAAACCCAAACAAACCGCAATGTAAACACACTCTACATTTAAGAACATGACTCTTTTCCTTAATCTCTCCAGCAGAAAAATAGTTAAACCAGAACTTAATTAAATAAGACTTTCATATAAGTGAGATGGAAGCTTTAGATATTCTATGAGCCAAGAAAAAATAAATTTCAAGAGATAGCAGGAAAGGGGTACTTCTATAGCAGGAAAGGGGTACTGAGGGAATGATCAGCCATGATCTTATTGAATGGTGGTGCAGGCTCGAAGGGCCTACTCCTGCACCTATTTTCTATGTTTCTATGTTATTTATCCTGAAGTGTTGAGAGATACGTGGAAGGTGATTTGTACAGCACTGATCATCATTATGAGGGAGTCACTGGATACTGGAGAGGTAAATTGAAAAGATGCTAAATGTAGTGCCCATATTTAAAAGGGACAAAACGAACGCAGGTAATTACATATCCATTAGTCTTATTTCCATTCCATGTAAAACAATGGAATAAAATAGGATGAACTTCATTATCTGTATCGTCAACAGTTTCAAAAGGGTGAAGATTCTGCCTAAGCAATCTCCTTGACATTTTTGAGAAAGTGACAATCCATTTGGATTGGGCTATGCCCTACAATGAGGTTGACCTATGCTTCCAAATGGCATTTGACAAAGTTGCACAAGAAAAGCTAAACCCAAAGTTGTAGGGATTCAAACGGATAAGAAATTGGGTGGAAAACAATGCGTACTCATTAGAAGAGCTATGTCAGTGTTGAGTTACTGAGTGGGTTACTCTGGGCTTAGTGTTGGGACCACTATTATTTCTAATTTATATAAATGATGAATTTAGAAACATAATGACTCAGTATTCACTGAAAAAGTAACAGTGTGTGTTGTTAATGTGCAAATCGGCCAGCAACTTGTGGCGACGAAGAAATAACGTGAATTGCAAATCGCCACAAGTTGCTGGCAAATTTGTGCCCCTCTGCTTTTAGCTTCGCAAAAATAGCATCTTGCCCTGAACTTCCCCATGATTTTCATGAATCAGAATCATAGAAATTTACAGCACGGAAGGAGGGCATTTTGGCACATTGTGTTCCCACCGGCCGACAAAGAGCTATCCAGCCTAATCCCACTTTCCAGCTCTTGGTCCATTGCCTTGTAGGTTACGGCACTTCTAGTACATATTTAAGTACTTTTTGAATATGGTGAGGGTTTCTGCCTCTACCACCCTTTCAGGCAGTGAGTTCCAGACCCTCTCCACCCTCTGGGTGAAAAAGTTTCCCCTCAAATCATCTCTGAACCTCCTACCAATTACTTTAAATCTATGCCCCCTGGTTGTTGACCCCTCAACTATCCACTCTATCTCGGCCCCTCATAATTTTACACACCTCAATAAGGTCTCCCCTCAGCCTCCTCTGTTCCAAAGAAAACAAACCCAGCCTATCCAATCTTTCCTAATAGCTAAAATTCTCTAGTCCAGGCAACATCCTCGTAAATCTCCTCTGTACCCTCTCTAGTGCAATCACATCTTTCCTGTAATATTGTGACCAGAACTGCACAAAGTATTCTAGCTGTGGCCTAACTACAGTTCAAGCATAACCTCCCTATTCTTGTATTCTATTGAACCTTCTCTGAACTGCCTCCAAAGCAAGTATATCCTTTCGTAAATATGGAAACCAAAACTGCACACAGTATTCCAGGTGTGGCCTCACTAATACCCTGTACAACTGTAGTAAGACTTCCCTGCTTTTATACTCCATCCCCTTTGTAATAAAGGCCAAGGTTCCATTGGCCTTCCTGATCACTTGCTGTACCTGCATACTAACCTTTTGTGTTTCATGCACAAGTACCCCCAGGTCCCGGTGTACTGCGGCACTTTGCAATCTTTCTCCATTTAAATAATAACTTGCTTTTCGATTTTTCCTGCCAAAGTGCATGACCTCACACTTTCCAACATTATACTCCATCTGCCAAATTTTTGCCCACTCACTTAGCCTATCTATGTCCTTTTGCAGATTTTTTCTGTTCTCCTCACACATTGCTTTTCCTCCCATCTTTGTATCGTCAGCAAACGTGGCTACATTACACTCGGTCCCTTCCTCCAAGTCGTTATAGATTGTAAATAGTTGGGGTCCCAGCACTGATCCCTGCGGCACCCCACTGGTTACTGATTGCCAACCCGAGAATGAATCATTTATCCCTACTCTCTGTTTTCTGTTCGTTAGCCAATCCTCTATCCATACTAATATATTTCCCCCAACCCCGTGAACTTTTATCTTGTGCAGTAACCTTTTATGTGGCACCTTGTCAAATGCCTTCTGGAAGTCCAAATACACCACATCCACTGGTTTCCCTTTAGCCATCCTGTTCGTTACATCTTCAAAGAATTCTAGCAAATTTGTCAAACATGACTTCCGCTTCATAAATCCATGCTGACTCTGCCTGACTGAATTTTGCTTATCCAAATATCCTACTACTGCTTCTTTAATAATGGACTCCAACATCTTCTTAACCACAGATGTTAGGCTAACTGGTCTATAGTTTCCTGCTTTTTGTCTTCCTACTTTTTTTAAAATAGGGGTGTTACATTTGCAGTTTTCCAATCTGCTGGGACCACCCCAGAATCCAGGGAATTTTGATAAATTACAACCAATACATCCACTATCCCTGCCGCTACTTCTCTTAAGACCCTAGGATGAAAGCCATCAGGTCCAGGGGCTTTATCCGCCTTTAGTCCCATTATGTTACTGAGTACCACCTCCATAGTGATTGGGATAAGTTCCTCCCCCCCATAGCCCCTTGACTATCCACTGTTGGAATATTATCAATGTCCTCTACTGTAAAGACTGATACAAAATATCAACCGCTCTTGCCCTGAAAGTGAACAATAGTGTGGAGTCTCATTTCTACAGGTTATGAATTGTTGTTGGAGATCTTAAAAAGTCAAATATTTAATTTTATATTCTTTTTCTTACTTTTCCTCTCTTTTTGCGCTCTCTCTCTCTCTAAATCCAATATTTCTTTCCCTCTCTATTTCTCTTTCTATACCTGATTAGACATTGAATTCATCCACCTTCTCAGTCCTCCCTCTGTTTATTTCTCAATCCTTTAATCTAATTGGTTAAGGAGATACACTGTCCCGTTATACACGAAGGAGGATGTTAAGAGGCTGCAGGGTGACTTGGACAGGTTAGGTGAGTGGGCAAATGCATGGCAGTATAATGTGAGGTTATCCACTTTGGTGGCAAAAATAGGAAGACAGATTATTATCTGAATGGTGACAGATTAGGAAAAGGGGAGGTGCAACGAGACCTGGGTGTCATGGTACATCAGTCATTGAAGTTTGGCATGCAGGTACTGCAGACGGTGAAGGCTGCAAATGGCTTGTTGGCCTTCATAGCTAGAGGGTTTGAGTATAGGAGTAGGGGGGTCTTACTGCAGTTGTACAGGGCCTTGGTGAGGCCACACTTGGAATATTGTGTTCAGTTTTGGTCTCCTAATCGGAGGACGGACGTTCTTGCTTTTGAGGGAGTACAACGAAGTTTCACCAAATTGATTCCTGGGACTGACATATGAGGAGAGACTGGATCAACTGGGTTTGTATCTACTGGAGTTTAGAAGAATGAGAGGGGATCTCATAGAAACATAAAATTCTGACGGAGTTTAGAAGAATGAGAGGGGATCTCATAGAAACATAAAAAATTCTGACGGGATTGGACAGGTTAGAGGCAGGAAGAATGTTCCCGTTGCTGGGGAGTTCCAGAACCAGGGGTCACAGTCTAAGAATGAGGGTTAAGCCATTTAGGACCGAGATGAGGAAAAACTTCTTCACTCAGAGTGGTTAACCTGTGGAATTCTCTACCGCAGAAAGTTGTTGAAGCCAGTTTGCTAGATATATTCAAAAGGGAGTTAGATATGGCCCTTACGGCCAAACGGATCAAGGGGTATGGAGAGAAAGCAGGAAAGGGGTACTGAGGTTGTATGATCAGCCATGATTTTATTGAATGGCTCAAAGGGCCGAATGGCCTGCTCCTGCACCTAATTTCTATCTTTCTATGTTTCTACCCATGTCGTGCTGTTATCAGCTCGCACTTTCAGCAACATTGAGAACAAATTTTTAAAAATCTAAATGTGCACAGTGTGAGATCAAACTAGAGCACTGGAATTGGAGAAGGCAGCCTTAAAGATTACAGAATAAATTAGATAAAATATAGTTGGGCAGAACAACGGTAAAGTAAATTAAACAGGGAGTAGGCCACTTAGCCCTTCGAACCTATTCTATTAGATCATGCCTGATCTGTACCTCAAGGCTTTTGATCCATATCCTTTGCTACCCATACCAAACAAAACAAATCTATTAATCTCAATCTTGAAAATTTTGCTTGCCAATTTTGGTGGAAGTGTGTTCCAGATTATCACTTGGAAAAAGTGATTCCTTTTTATTCTTGAATGGCCTCGACCTCATTTTAAGATTATATCCCATTGTTCTAGATTCCCCTGCCACAGCAAATAATTTTTCTGATTCAACCACATCAAATCCATTCATCATTCTAAACATCTTGATTTGATCACCCCAGGGAATACAAACTTACACAATCAATCCTCATTCGTTAACCCCTTAAGTCCTGATAACAGTCTAATGAATCTGTGCTGTACCCCTACAGCAAATATCTCTTGAGGTCCAGTGCTGTTCCCTCTGCAAGGTCAATATATATCTCTCCTGAGATGCAGTGCCCAAAACTGAATGCAGTGCTCGAGTGGGATCTGAACAAGGATCTGAAGCATAACTTCTCTTTGTAATCCAATCCTTGAGATAAAAGTCCACATTCCATTAGTCTTTTAGATTACTTTTTGTGCCTATGCACTAGAATTTAGTGAGTTATGTATATGGGCATCCAAATCCTTTTGCTCTTCCACGACTCTCAATCTCACACCATTAAGTATTCCAATTTATCTTTCTCAGATCCAATGTGGATGACGTCGCATTTCCCCACATTGAGCTCCAACTGCCGTAGTTTTGCCCACTCACTTAATATATCTATGTCCCTTTGTAACTTCCTGCTCCCATCCACACACCTTACTATGCCTCTTAACTTAATGGCATCCGAAACTTAGATATACAACTTTCCTCTATCCTTCATCCAAGTTATTGCTATATATGGTGAAAAGCTGAAGCCACAGTAGAGATCCTTGGGAAACATCACATGTCACATCCCACCAATTTATACCAACTTCATCTCTTATCTCTCAACCAATTATGAACCCATGTCACAAATTAACCTCCAATTCCATGCCCATTCATTGTTGATAATCTCTTGTGCTGAACCTAATCAGATGCCTCCTCAAAACCCATAGACACAACATTCAGACACTTCCCTATGCACCATGTCAGCGACCTCCTCAAAAAATTAAGCAACTTTAGTCAGACATGACCTCCCCTACACAAATCCATACTGACTCTCTTTGATCAGCTGATACTTGTTCAAGTGCTCAGTCGTGCCCTTAATAAGTAACTTTCCCACAACTGATGTTATGTGGTTTCTCTTCCCCTCCTTATTAAATAATTGAGTGATAGCGGCAATTTTCCAATTCATATGCAGAATTACTAAATCTAGAAAGCATTAGAAAACTTTGACTAATGCAATTTACTCACCTATTTCTTTTAATACACCTGGGTGGAAACCCATCTGGTCCTGGACATTCATCTGTCTTAAAATATTATTTTCCCCATTGCCATTTTTAATCAAATTAAATCCAGTTAAGTTCTTCCCCTTAAATTACTTTTTAGGTGCCCTTTTACCACCGAGTATTTTGTCCACTTTCTCCATTGTGTAAACAGATATAACGTACTCATTTAACGTGTGCCATTTCCTTATTGTCCACTATAACCTCGCCGACATCTGTGTTTAATGGATCAACAATCTCCTTTATCACTCTCTCAGGGTGAAATTCAACGTCATCAGGGACATAATATAGGAGATATGAGATTGGCCGTCCTTCATACACCCCGCCTGATTTTCCTTTCCTTTGGAGTTACTGGAAGTTTATCAACTATCTAATTTAAATGATTTTCAACTGCTACTTCAATGGTCCACAGCTATTACATTTTAAATGAACTCTAGTTTCTAGCACAATTCAGTCTTTCCATGGGCAATAAAATAGAGTCCTTAATAACTTTTATATTTTTGACAATTGCTGTGCAAATTGTAGCTTCTCATTATCCAAACGCAATAAATTTATAAACGAGGATTAGAGAACTGGTGTTAGCCTATTACTTTTTGGGAAAAATGGTTTATAGTCAGTAAGGCTGACCATCCAAGTCACCACAATGTAGGAAATATTAATGTGTACTGTAGAAAGTGTTTACATTTATTGTCTATTGTAATCATGTAATCCATATCCCTTGCTACCCATACCAAACAAAACAAATCTGTTAATCTCAATCTTGAAAATTGGGTGGCAGTGAGAGCTGCGAGGAGGATGCTATGAGGCTGCAGAGTGACTTGGATAGGTTAGGTGAGTGGGCAAATGCATGGCAGATGAAGTATAATGTGGATAAATGTGAGGTTATCCACTTTGGTGGTAAAACCAGAGAGACAGACTATTATCTGAACGGTGACAGATTAGGAAAAGGGGAGGTGCAACGAGACCTGGGTGTCATGGTACATCAGTCATTGAAGGTTGGCATGCAGGTACTGCAGGCAGTTAAGAAAGCAAATGGCATGTTGGCCTTCATAGTGAGGGGATTTGAGTACAGGGGCAGGGAGGTGTTACTACAGTTGTACAGGGCCTTGGTGAGGCCACACCTGGAGTATGGTGTACAGTTTTGGTCTCCTAACTTGAGGAAGGACATTCTTGCTATTGAGGGAGTGCAGCAAAGGTTCACCAGATTGATTCCCGGGATGGCGGGACTGACATATCAAGAAAGGCTGGATCAACTGGACTTGTATTCACTGGAGTTCAGAAGAATGAGAGGGGATCTCATAGAAACATTTAAAATTCTGACGGGGTTAGACAGGTTAGATGCAGGAAGAATGTTCCCAATGTTGGGGAAGTCCAGAACCAGGGGTCACAGTCTAAGCAAAAGGGATAAGCTATTTAGGACCGAAATGAGGAGAAACTTCTTCACCCAGAGAGTGGTGAACCTGTGGAATTCTCTACCACAGGAAGTTGTTGAAGCCAATTCACTAAATATATTCAAAAAGGAGTTAGATGTAGTCCTTACTACTGTGGGGATCAAGGGGTATGGCGAGAAAGCGGGAATGGGGTACTAAAGTTGCATGTTCAGCAATGAACTCATTGAATGGCGGTGCAGGCTCAAAGGGCCGAATGGCCTACTCCTGCACCTATTTTCTATGTTTCTATGTCTGAAAGTTTATTTTCTTGAAAACAAAGCTGACAATGCACTCTCTTCCTGATCCATACACTGCAACTAATCATGGGTATACTTGCCGATGAAAGCAGCAAGGAAACATTCATATAGTAATCACCTTTTCAAAAATAGATAAATGATATATAGTTGTGATGTTGTTCATGCTCAAGTAATCTGAACTATTCACCATCTGAGTTCACATGTGAAGAATGGCCATCTGGAAAAGTGTCAGAGACCTCTACTCAAGCATGAGTTGATTACTTTTCTTTGGGAAGAGAAAGTGCCACTTAGCTCATCGAATCTGCTACTCCCAAGTGTATACAGTATAACTTTAAACTCTACCCCGCTTTATTAGTCTCCCAAAGCAAAAATTTCAAATCAAAAAAATCTCTAATTGTTTGTTCCACAGTTTTCTTAAGATTAATTTCCATGGTGCCAGACTCTAAACAGATGGGGAATAGTAGCATAGTGGTAGAGACCTGGACTAATAATCCAGAGAAGCAAGTTCAAATCTCACCACGGCATCTAGGGAATTTAAATTCAGTAAAATAAATCTGGAATAAAATTGTCGTAAAAACCCATCTGGTTCACTAATGTCCTTTAGGGAAGTAAATCTGCCGTCCTTACCTGGTCTGGCCTCTGTGTGACTCCAGATCCACAGCAATGTGGTTGACTCTTAATCTCTGAAATGGCCAAATAAGCCACTCAAGGGCAATTGGGATGGGCAATAAATGTAGGCCTTGCCAGCAACGCCCACATCCCATGAATGAATTAAAAATATATATTTTTTTTTAATTCAAGGAGTTAATAAACATGGCATTAACATTTTTTTCCTGTAAATCGGATTAAAAATGGTTTCTTCAACATCCATAGTCATTTGCAGTCTGTGATCCTGCTATTACCAAGATCACTCAATTAGTGAACCCTTAAAACATACCTGTCCATAAACTGAAGAACAAAATCTTCAAATTCTGCTGTGGCTGAGCAAAGTTCCCTCTCTACCTAAAACAAAAAAAGGACACCAATGTTATTTCAATTAAAGACATTAATAAAAGTCGATAGCTTTTATGTGCACAGTTAAATGAGAATTACGACCTTAATGTGGATGAATGAAGATTTTTTCTCCTCAATTTGTCCATTAATTTTTGATCCATTCTCCTTCTCACATGAAGGGGTTGATTCTTGCTGGGTTGGTGTTTCTTAGGACCTGGGTACACAAGTGTATCTAGAGGGAGTTCTTCATGTGTGAATGATAGGGAGTTTCACTAGGCTATTTGACTGTAAGAGGTATCACAGCCAAACCCAATCCTGCCTTCACCTGACATATGCCCTCACACACACACAACCACTCATAACCCCCCTTTCACATCACCCTTTGCATTGACCTGAGCTACCCAAAGATTGGTGAGAGTGTGGAACTTTCTACTACAGGGAGTGATTGAAGCGAATAGTATGGATGCATTTAAGGAGAGGTTAGATAAGCATATGAGATAGAAGGGAATAGAGGTCAACGCTGATAGATTTAGATGAGCAACGACGGGAGGAGGCTCCAGTGGAGCATAAATGCTGGCATGGACTGGTTGGGCAGAATGGCCGGTTTCTGTGCTGCATATCCTATGTAATCCTGTGAAGACTTACACCCCATTCTCATTCTGTGGCTTTCCTCCTTCCAGCAGGAACCAGCATGAACTAGTCTTTGCTATTTTCAGATCATGTTGTGCTTTTCCAGCATTTCTGTTTCTCTACCATAATAACATTTTGAAAAAGATAAATTTAGAAGTTTGTGGGGAAAAGGCCAAAGTGCACGAGAATGGCACCAGGTGCATAGCTCTTTCAAAGAGCCAGTGCGAGCACAATGGCCAGTTTCCATGCTGTAAAATTCTATATAATTGCATAAAGCTTATAAGCATTATATTTTCTTTAAAGAGACTTCAAGTTTTTCCTTAAAGCTTTAACTTGTTTTTAAGGAAACAAAAGCTTGCTGTTGTTATTAACTGAACTTACCTCAGAAAGATCATTTCTCTCTTGCAAAACAGATGAACAGTCCACCAAAGGCACAAGAGTAGAAAACGTGGCTATAAACTGGAATGTGATCTATATGGAAATAAAATATATTTTAAAAAAAAGCACGAGTTTAATTTTTTAAAAATTAATACAAACCAAAAATAGAACATTTATCAATATATATTTATAATACTCATGATTATTTCTAGTGAAACAAAAGGTAATAAAATGAGGACAAGTATTATGTCCACAAACTGCTACCCCTTAGATTGTTTGGGCTATTTTTCTTTTGCCATTTTGGAGAACACAGTTGGACAAATATGGTAACCATCCATAAATGACAAGAAATCACCTGTACAAAAGCAAAATACTGCAGATGCTGGAATCTGAAATAAAAATAGAAAATGCTGGAAATCTCAGCTGGTCAGGCAGCATCAGGAGAGAAGCAGAGTTAACGTTTCGGGTCGATGACCCTTTGTCCGAACTGGCGAATGTTCGGAATGAACAAATTCTGAAGGAGCACTGAAAGGAGGAGGGGAGGAAAGAACAAAAGGTAAGGTCTGTGATAGGAAGACAGGTGAGATTTGAGACACAAAAGGGATGATGGGACGACTTAAGATGGCAATAGCAGAAGTTAGAAAAAGATTAGTTTAGATAGGGTGTGAATGGCAGGATAATTATCAGCTGCCATGGGAAACAAAGAGAGAGAAAAAATACAACAGAGCAAATTGTGGGCAGAGGTTAAGGTCTGAAATTGTTGAACTCTATTTTGAGTCCAGAAGGATGTAAAGTGCCGAAACGAAGATGAGATGTTGCTCCTCGCGCTTGCATTGTGCTTTATTGGAACAATGCAGGAGTCCGAGGACAGAGATATCAGAGTGGGAATAGAGTGGAGAATTAAAGTGACAGGCGACTGGAAGCTTGGGGTCACGCTTACGTAAAGCGGTCACCCAATCCGCGATTGGTCTCCCCAATGCAGACGAGACCAGATCGTGAGCAGCGTATACAGTATACCCTGTACTAAAATGGAAGGAGTACGTAAATCACTTTCACCTGGAAGGGGTATTTGGGGCCCTGGACAGTGAGAAGGGAGGAGGGAGGAGGTAAAAGGGCAGGTGTCGCATCTCCTGCGCTTGCACAGGAACATGCCATGGGAAAGGGAGGGGGTGCTGAAGGTGACTGTGGAATGGGCGAAGGTGTCGCGGGGGGGGGGGGGGGGTGGGAGTGGTCCCTTCAGAATGCTGTGGGGGGGCGGAGGGAGGGGGAGAAAGAGGGCAAGATGTGATTGGTGGTGGGATCACGTTGAAGGTGGCGGAAAATGATCCGTTGAAAGTAGAGGCTGGTGGGGTGAAAGGTGAGGACAAGGGGAACCCTGTCATGATTCTGAGGGAGGGGAAGGGGTGAGAGCAGAGATGTGAGAAATAGAACGGACATGGTCGAGGGTCATGTTAACCACGGTGGAGGGGAATCCTTGGTTGAGGAAAAAGGAGGACATATCAGAGGCACTAATGTGGAAGGTGGTGTCGTCAGAGCAGATGTAATGGAAACGGGGAAACTGGGAGAATGGAATGGAGTCCTTACAGGATGTGGGGTGGGAGGAAGTGTAGTCCAGGTAACTGTGGGAGTCAGTGGGCTTATAGTGAATGTTTGTCAATAGTTTATCCCTAGAAATGGAGACAAAGAAGTTGAGGAAGGGAAAGGAAGAGTCGGAGACAGACCATGTGAAAATGAGAGAAGGGTGGAAATTGAATGCAAAGTGAATGAAATGTTCTACTTCAGGGCGAGCAGGACTCGGCACTGATACAGTCATCAATGTATCGGGAAAAGAGGTGAGGGAGGGGACCAAAGTAGAACTGGAACAAAGAACGTTCCACATATCCCACGAAAAGGCAGGCATAGCTAGGACCCATGCAGGTTCCCATAGCAATACCTTTAATTTGGAGGAAGTGAGTGGAGTTAAAGAAAAGGCAGAGGAGGGTGTTGGTGGATGGGGACTGGTTGGGCATCTGCTCGAGGAAAAAGCCGAGGCTCTCAGATGGAAGTATAGGGGGAGTGGACGTCCAATGAAAAGGAGACGGTTGGGGCCAGGAAACTGTTAAAAGTAGCAGAGGGCGTCGGAGTCGCCGCAAATGTAGGTGTGAAGAGAGTGGACAAGGGGAGAAAAAAGAGAGTTGAGAGAGGAAATCACCTGTATTGGCACAGTTGCCTCAATGCTATTACTTAATTTCTGGAACTGTAATTCAGGGGACTCTATTGTAAGGGGAATTGATAGGAGTTTCTGCGGCCACAACCGAGACTCCAGGATGGTATGTTGCCTCCCTGGTGCAAGGGCCAAGGATGTCTCGGAGCGGCTGCACATTCTGGAGAGGGAGGGTGAACAGCCAGTTGTCGTGGTACACATAGGTACCAATGACATAGATAAGAAGCGGGAAGAGGTCCAACAAGCTGAATTTAGGGAGCTAGGAGTTAAATTAAAAAGTAGGACCTCAAAGGTAGTAATCTCTGGATTGCTACCAGTGCCACGTGCTAATCAGAGTAGAGGGAGCAGGATAGTTAGAATAAATACATGGCTTGAGTAGTGGTGCAAGAGGGAGGAATTCAAATTCCTGGGACATTGGAACCAGTTCTGGGGGAAGTGGGACCTGTACAAAAGGGACGGTCTGCACTTGGGCAGGACTGGAACTGATGTCCTGGGGGTAACATTTGCTAATTTTAACTAATTAGTTTCAACTAATATGGCAGGGGGATGGGAACCTATGCAGCGAGACAGGGCGAAGTAATATGGAGTCAGAAACAGATGGTAGAAAGGTAAAAAGCAATAGTGGAAGGCCAAGTAAACAAAGGCAAGAAACAAAAAGGGCCACACTACATCATAATTCTAAAAAGACAAAGGGATGTTAAAAAAACAAGCCTGAAGGCTTTGTGTCTTAATGCAAGGAGTATCCGTAATAAGGTGGATGAATTAACTGTGCAAATAGATGTTAACAAATATGATGTGATTGGGATTACAGAGACGTGGCTCCAGGATGATCAGGGTGGGAACTCAACATCCCAGGATATTCAACATTCAGGAAGGATAGAATAAAAGGAAAAGGAGGTGGGGTAGCATTGCTGGTTAAAGGAGAGATTAATGCAATAGTTAGGAAGGACATTAGCTTGGATGATGTGGAATCTATATGGGTAGAGCTGCAGGACACCAAAGAGCAAAAAATGTTAGTGGGAGTTGTGTACAGACCTCCAAAGAGTAGTGATGTTGGGGAGGGCATAAAACAGGAAATTAGGGGTGCATGCAATAAAGGTGCAGCAGTTATCATGGGTGAATTTAATATGCATATAGATTGGGCTAACCAAACTGGAAGCAATACGGTGGAGGAGGATTTCCTAGAGTAGATAAGGGATAGTTTTCTAGACTAATATGTCGAGGAACCAACTAGGGGGGAGGCCATCTTAGACTGGGTGTTGTGTAATGAGAGAGGATTAATTAACAATCTCATTGTGCGAGGCCCCTTGGGGAAGAGTGACCATAATATGGTGGAATTCGACATTAGGATGGAGAATGAAACAGTTAATTCAGAGACCATAATCCAGAACTTAAAGAAGGGTAACTTTGAAGGTATGAGGCGTGAATTGGCTAGGATAGATTGGCAAATGATACTTATGGGGTTGACAGTGGATGGGCAATGGCAGACATTTAGAGACCACATGGATGAACTACAACAATTGTACATCCCTGTCTGGCGTAAAAATAAAAAAGGGAAGGTGGCTCAACCGTGGCTATCAAGGGAAATCAGGGATTGTATTAAAGCCAAGGAAGTGGCATAAAAATTGGCCAGAAATAGCAGCGAACCCAGGGACTGGGAGAAATTTAGAACTCAGCAGAGGACAAAGGGTTTGATTAGGGCAGGGAAAATAGAGTACGAGAGGAAGCTTGCAGGGAACATTAAAACAGACTGCAAAAGCTTCTACAGATATGTAAAGAGAAAAAGGTTAGTAAAGACAAACGTAGGTCCCCTGCTGTCAGAATCAGGGGAAGTCATAACGGGGAACAAAGAAATGGCAGACCAATTGAAAAGTACTTTGGTTCGGTATTCACTAAGGAGGACACAAACAACCTTCCGGGTATAAAAGGGGTCAGAGGGTCTAGTAAGGAGGAGGAACTGAGGAAAATCCTTATTAGTCGGGAAATTTTGTTGAGGAAATTGATGGGATTGAAGGCCGATAAATCCCCAGGGCCTGATGGTCTGCATCCCAGAGTATTTAAGGAGGTGGCCTTGGAAATAGCGGATGCATTGACAATCATTTTCCAACATTCCATAGACTCTGGATCAGTTCCTATGGAGTGGAGGGTAGCCAATGTAACCCCACTTTTTAAAAAAGGAGGGAAGAGAGAAAACAGGGAATTATCGACCGGTCAGCCTGACATCGGTAGTGGGTAAAATGATGGAATCAATTATTCAGGATGTCGTAGCAGCGCATTTGGAAAGAGATGACATGATAGGTCCAAGTCAGCATAGATTTGTGAAAGGGAAATCATACTCGACAAATCGTCTGGAATTTTTTTGAGGATGTTTCCAGTAGAGTAGACAAGGGAGAACCAGTTGATGTGGTGTATTTGGACTTCCAGAAGGCTTTCGACAAGGTCCCACACAAGAGATTAATGTGCAAAGTTAAAGCACATGGGATTGGGGGTAGTGTGCTGACGTGGATTGAGAACTGGTTGGCAGACAGGAAGCAAAGAGTAGGAGTAAATGGGTACTTTTCAGAATGGCAGGCAGTAACTAGTGGGGTACCGCAAGGTTCTGTGCTGGGGCCCCAGCTGTTTACATTGTACATTAATGATTTAGACGAGGGGATTAAATGTAGTATCTCCAAATTTGCGGATGACACTAAGTTGGGTGGCAGTGTGAGCTGCGAGGAGGATGCTATGAGGCTGCAGAGTGACTTGGATAGGTTAGGTGAGTGGGCAAATGCATGGCAGATGAAGTATAATGTGGATAAATGTGAGGTTATCCACATTGGTGGTAAAAACAGAGAGACAGACTGTTATCTGAATGGTAACAGATTAGGAAAAGGGGAGGTGCAATGAGACCTAGGTGTCATGGTACATCAGTCATTGAAGGTTGGCATGCAGGTACAGCAGGCGGCTAAGAAAGCAAATGGCATGTTGGCCTTCATAGCGAGGGGATTTGAGTACAGGGGCAGGGAGGTGTTGCTACAGTTGTACAGGGCCTTGGTGAGGCCACACCTGGGAGTATTGTTTATAGTTTTGGTCTCCTAACTTGAGGAAGGACATTCTTGCTATTGAGGGAGTGCAGCAAAGGTTCACCAGACTGATTCCCGGGATGGCGGGACTGACATATCAAGAAAGACTGGATCAACTGGGCTTGTATTCACTGGAGTTCAGAAGAATGAGAGGGGATCTCATAGAAACGTTTAAAATTCTGACGGGTTTAGACAGGTTAGATGCAGGAAGAATGTTCCCAATGTTGGGGAAGTCCAGAACCAGGGGTCACAGTCTAAGGATAAGGGGTAAGCCATTTAGGACCGAGATGAGGAGAAACTTCTTCACCCAGAGAGTGGTGAACCTGTGGAATTCTGCACCACAGAAAGTTGTTGAGGCCAATTCACTAAATATATTCAAAAATGAGTTAGATGTTGTCCTTACTACTAGGGGGATCAAGGGGTATGGCGAGAAAGCAGGAATGGGGTACTGAAGTTGCATGTTCAGCCTTGAATGGCGGTGCAGGCTCGAAGGGCCGAATGGCCTACTCCTGCACCTATTTTCTATGTTTCTATGTTTCATCAAAACCCAATCAGTTTACAGCACAATTAATTCAATTTCAGCACGAACAAACCTTTTATATACCCATTGCCATAAGTTAAATACCTATAATCTTCAGCTACATTTTAATTTCCATTTTCAAGTTACTATGATAGAATACAATAATACATGGAGTGCAGGTTTGACCTCTGGTACATGAAGTTGATTGGACAAAATGTTAATATTTCCAAGTGACAAAGGAGACACAATGATCTGATTAACAGTTTAAAAGTAGATATTTGTTTTTCAGTTAATCATTGGAATTATGCTTGTGATACCAATATTGACAAAATGTTAATATTTACAAGTGACAAAGGAGACAAAGATCTGATTAAGTTTAAAAGTAAATATTTGTTTCTCAGTTAATCATTGTAATTATGCTTGTGATACTAATATTGCACTGTCATTATTAAAATTTGTTTTTACTTACAAAATGAGAAATGGCGTACGAGTGAAAACCACAGCAACTATACAGAGTAGTGACAATTTAATTAAAAACAACAATGATTTGTGTAATTGCCACCTAAATTGAGAGAGTAAACCAGTGCTAATGGTTTGAGATTTGGTACTGCAGCGGGTTAGCTATGCTGTGACACCCAAGGTTGATTCCAGCCGAAACTAATGGGTGAAAAATTCATTTTTTAGCCAGCTGCAAGGGTACTACATGAACAGGAGAAACTGTGTTCCATTCCCCAGCACTGATGTCACACTTAGATGTGTGAACAGATTTAGGGAAAAAAAAACACAAATGCGAGTTTTATATAAAGTAGATACATATAAAGGGCCTAAACAATCTCTTTGAAATTGACAGTTATAAATGTAAATTATTCCTCTTTTTAAAGCAAAACACTTTCTTTTTTAAACACGCCACACAGAAATAAGAGTTCACTCAAAGAATGTCTTCTTCCTAACAACTATGTGCTTTGGATTTGTACATATAAAAAGCCTATTGGAACCTACAACCTCACGTTTCCTGCTAGACGAGGTAACCAATAAGATCTATTTCCAAAAAAGCAAAATACTGCAGATGCTGGAATCTTAAATAAAAACAGAGAATGCTGGAAATCTTAGCGGGTCTGTGGAAAGAAAAACAGAGTTAACGTTTCAGGTTGATGACCCTTCATCAGAACTGCCGAATGTTCGAAAAAAGCACATTCTTAAGCACTGAAAGGGGAAGGGGAAGAAAGAACAAAAGGGAAAGTCTGTGATCGGGTCAAAGGCAGGAGAGATTAGAGACACAAAAGGGATGATGGGCCAAATTGAAATGGCAATGACAGAAGTTAGAAAAAGGTTAGTCTGGATCGGGTGTGAATGGCGCAGTAATGACCAGTTGCCATTATCGACAAAAAAGGGGGGGGGGGGGGGCGGGGGGAAAGAAGAGAAAATAAAACATAAGATGGGGGGTGGGGGGGAGGGCACGAGGGAAAGGGAGCCATAGATGGCCAGAAGTTATGTTTTGAAATTGTTGAACTCGATGTTGAATCCAGAAGACTGTAAAGTGCTTAAATGAAAGCCTCAATCTTGCGTTGAGCTTCATTGGAACAGTGGAGGAGTCCGAGGATGGAGATATCAGAGTGGGAGTGGAGTGGAGAATTAAAGTGACAGGTGACCGGAAGGTCAGGGTCACACTTACGGACTGAATGGAGGTGTTCAGCAAAGTGGTCACCCAATCTACGCTTGGTCTTCCCAATGTCGAAGAGACCACATAGTGAACAGCGAATACAGTATACTAAATTGAAAGTAGTACAAGTAAATCGCTGTTTCACCTGGAAGGAGTATTTGGGGCCCTGGAAGGAAACTCTTTCCAATTGGCTGCCATTAAATTCAACATAAGTAAACCATCTTTTTGGTTGGAAATGCAAATTCTGACACTTGAATGCAATTCAATAGACTATAGGACTTAAATTCACGAGTACCCAAAACAAGGTGTAATCCATGTGGTACTAAGCCAAGGTGCACCAGAACAGAGAGGTACAGGAATCACCGAAATTTGTCCTCGGGCCTCATCACCATAATTGTGGCGAATTATGGGCACCAGTCGCGGCACACAGGTGAGTCCGGGGGTGCGACAACTGCAGGCCTGCAGTCTTAATGTGAAGGCAAGAAGAGCAGCCCTGCTCCTCCTGGCTCCACATTAAGGCAAGGTAAAAAGAAAAATTACCTGCAAGCTTATTTCACAGCCTCTAGCTTAAGGACCACCGTAGAGCCTGGACAAGTAGTCGGAGCTTGCAGCAATGAGAACGGGTCCAGGAATAGGCGCAGGTGCCCTGACTGCCTGAAAAAAGGCCGGGGCACACGTGCAAATCGTTTGCAGGCCTTTCCACTGCTAAATTTGTCATTACACCAGTTTTACACTCAAACAGGGAACAATATTGAATTTAGACCCCAATAAATGGTGAGAATTCAAGGTCACTGGGACTCAGTTGGAGTTGTATTTAATTTCTGGCATTGACATCCAGCACTAGAAAGGATGCCAATCCCTGCTCGGATAAAGAGTAGTCAACCACAAAAAAAACCATTAATACATTACTGAAATAGACCTTTCCTGCACAAATGCCGTCAAATCTCCATCATGCCACACTTGTGCAAAGAAAACCATGAGAGGAAACATTCTCCACAACTTTTCCAATCTGTGTGAAGGGGGGAATCCTCTGCCCCTTTGAAAGGTGCCGACTCATGGATGCAGTTCCATGTGTGCTGGTCATCCTCTGGCACCTCACCCAAATCATCATTCTTTATGTTTGCATCGAGGCATTGAGTATGGGAAGGATCACAGAAAGCCCAATCCACTCCTCATACAGCCTCCACAGATGCACCTTCCTGCTAGGGTCACTGAATAGCAATCAGGAGTGGAACTGAGTTTTTTCTCATCAGCCCAAAAAAAAGGAAAGCTCAAATGGCAAACTACATCCCCAGCCAGTAGCACAGATTCCTGGAATCAGTTATCTCCAGATTGTCTCTCAGGCCTGTCCAAATTCTCTGTCCCAATTGCTTTAAATAGAGCTGCTCCCAGAAGGACATGATCTTTTTACATAATATAAAAAGGTAAGAACTCAGACCAAAAGAGTACTCCTCCTTTCTTTCCGATTTAAGTATTGAATACCAATGCAGCTTCATTTTGTCATAAAGTTGTAGGACAGCAAAGTATAGAAACAAATCATTAATTTTTCAATTTTAAAATAAAATATATAATGTCCAATTGTTATAGAAAAAATATATTTAATGATGTTGTAATCTAGATTTTAGTAACATTTAAGAATACAACCATCTTTGAATATGTTTATTTTCATTCCACATATGTCTATCTACAAATCTAAGAATGTAGTACTGATATACCATGCACTTGCTGAAATCATTTGGGTCCACACCAGGTAGAGCTCTCATTAATAGCGGTAGCATGTGTGTCGGGCCTTCAGGAAACCATCTCCCTCCAGAAACCAGACTGCGAGCAACTCCTATCACACAGCTTAAGGTCGCTGTAAGTTGGTGAGGTTCTGTCAAAGTCTGTAATGCAGGATATGTTCTAAAGATCAAGAAATAAACAGAGCAGAGGTTATATTTAAAAGCTGGATATCACAAATAATGTGAAACTAAATTTTATGTGACTACAATATATGATAAAACAAGGAAAGTAAGTTAAACTAATGCAACTAGAGATATCAAATGATGACAAATTCCACCCTTTATTTCTCTTTCCATCAAGTTTTAAGGGCTCACCCACTGTTCCAGGATACCAGGGTGGCCGAAAATCCTGTAGCCCTCCATCAATACTGCCTGTAACTAGTCAATGTAATTGTCTAAAGGCAGTGTTAAAAGTTTGGGTCTTGCTTTAACTATTCTCCTGGTACAGAGAGATAGTCACTACTGTAACAGAGCACCTTACACTTAGAGTGTACCGCACAGTCCAATATCTAACTCTACAATAGCCTAACCCAGGATGTAACAATAGTACACCCTGATCATCTGAACTGTATAATCGTGTCTTTCACGTGTGTTGCCATGTGCACCTTTCCTCTATTTTTAAAGACTCACCATAAAACATTTGAAGTGAGGCCAGGTACAAATTGTTGAAGTGCTTTATTTCAAAGCAAGTGAACATACAACGTAACAATTACGATCAGACTCACTTAATTCAAATCAGTGCAATTTGTCCTGGAGTAATAATACAAAATAATGAATTGCTGTGCTTCCCATCAGTGGGTTATCTTTCTTGACTTAAACAAAATAACTACACTCCTGTATTCTAACCTTTTGAACTTGGCATGCAAGACATTCTGAAAAGGGAGGGTGAACAGCCAGTTGTCGTGGTACACATAGGTACCAACGATATAGATAAAAAAACGGGATGAGGTCCTGCGAGAGGAATTTAAGGAGCTAGGAGTTAAATTAAAAAGTAGGACCTCAAAAGTAGTAATCTCAAGATTGCTACAGGAATCGCAAGATAGCTCAGATGAATACATGGCTTGAGCAGTGGTGTAGAAGGGAGGGATTCAAATTCCTGGGACATTGGAACCGGTTCTGGGGGAGGTGGGACCAGTACAAACCGGACGGTCTGCACCTGGGCAGGGCCGGAACCAATGTCCTAGGGGGTCTGTTTGCTAGTGCTGTTTGGGAGGAGTTAAACTAATATGGCAGGGGGATGGGAACCTATGCAGGGAGACAGAGGGGAATAAAATGGAGACAGAAGCAAAAAATAGAAAGCAGAAGAGTAAAAGTGGAGGGCAGAGAAACCCAAGGCAAAAAACAAAAAGGGCCACTTTACAGCAAAATTCTAAAGGGTCAAAGTGTGTTAAAAAGACAAGTCTGAAGGCTCTGTGTCTCAATGCGAGGAGTATTCGGAATAAGGTGGACGAATTAACTGCGCAGATAGCAGTTAACGGGTATGATGTGATTGGCATCATGGAGACATGGCTCCAGGGTGACCAAGGCTGGGAACTCAACATCCAAGGGTATTCAGCATTTAGGAAGGATAGACAGAGAAGAAAAGGAGGCGGGGCGGCGTTGCTGGTTAAAGAGGAAATTAATGCAATAGTGAGGAAAGACATTGGCTTGGATGATGTGGAATCGGTATGGGTGGAGCTGCGGAATACCAAAGGGCAGAAAACGCTGGTGGGAGTTGTGTACAGGCCACCAAATAGTAGTAGAGAGGTTCTGGACAGCATCAAACAAGAAATAAGGGATGTGTGCAATAAAGGTACAGCAGTTATCATGGGCGACTTTAATTTACATATAGATTGGGCTAACCAAACTGGCAGCAATGTGGTGGAGGAGGATTTCCTGGAGTGTATTAGAGATGGTTTTCTTGACCAATATGTCGAGGAACCAACTAGAGAGCTGGTCATCCTAGACTGGGTGATGTATAACGAGAAGGGACTAATTAGCAATCTTCTTGTGCAAGGCCCCTTGGGGAAGAGTGACCATAATATGGTAGAATTCTTTATTAAGATGGAGAGTGACACAGTTAATTCAGAAACTAGGGTCCTAAACTTAAGGAAAGCTAACTTCAACGTCATGAGGCGCGAATTGGCTAGAATAGACAGGCAAATGTTACTTAAAGGGTTGACAGTGGATAGGCAATGGCAAACATTTATAGATCACATGGATGAACTTCAACAGTTGTACATCCCTGTCTGGAGTAAAAATAAAACGGGGAAGATGGCTCAATCATGGCTAACAAGGGAAATTAAGGATAGTGTTAGATCCAAGGAAGAGGCATATAAATTGGCCAGAAAAAGCAGCAAACCTGAGGACTGGGAGAAATTTAGAATTCAGCAGAGGAGGACAAAGGGTTTAATTAGGAGGGGGGAAATAGAGTATGAGAGGAAGCTTGCCGGGAACATAAAAACGGACTGCAAAAGCTTCTATAGATATGTGACGAGAAAAAGATTAATGAAGACAAACGTAGGTCCCTTGCAGTCGGACTCAGGTTAATTAATAATGGGGAACAAAGAAATGGCAGACCAATTGAACAAATACTTTGGTTCTGTCTTCACGAAGGAAGACACAAATGATCTTCCGGATGTACTAGGGGACCGAGGGTTTAGTGAGGAGGAGGAACTGACGGATATCCTTATTAGGCGGGAAATTGATAGGATTGAAGATCGATAAATCCCTGGGGCCTGATTGTCTGCATCCCAGAGTATTAAGAAGATGGCCCTCGAAATAGTGGATGCATTGGTGATAATTTTCCAACAGTCTATCGACTCTGGATCAGTTCCTATGGACTGGAAGGTAGCAAATGTAACAGCACTTTTTAAAAAGAGGGAGAGAGAGAAAACGGGTAATTATAAACCGGTTAGTCTGACATCAGTAGTGGGGAAAATGTTGAAGTCAATTATTAAGGATGAAATAGCAGCGCATTTGGAGAGCAGTGACAGGATCGGTCCAAGTCAGCATGGATTTGTGAAAGGGGAATCATGCTTGACAAATCTTCCGGAATTTTTTGAGGATGTAACTCGTAGAGTGGACAAGGGAGAACCAGTGGATGCAGTGTATTTGGACTTTCAAAAGGCATTTGACAAGGTCCCACACAAGAGATTGGTGTGCAAAATCAAAGCACATGGTATTGCGGGTAATGTACTGGCGTGGATAGAGAATTGGTTGGCAGACAGGAAGCAGAGAATCGGGATAAACGGGTGCTTTTCGGAATGGGAGGCAGTGACTAGTGGAGTGCCATAGGGCTCAGTGCTGGGACCCCAGCTCTTTACATTATACATTAATGATTTGGATGAAGGAATTGAGTTTAATAGCTCCAAGTTTGCAGATGACACTAAACTGGGTGGTGGTGTGAGCTGTGAGCAGGATGCAAAGAGGCTGCAGGGTGATGTGGACAGGTTGGGTGAGTGGGCAAATGCATGGCAGATGCAGTATAATGTGGATAAATGTGAGGTTATCCACTTTGGTGGCAGAAACACGAGGGCAGAGTATTATCTGAATGGTGGCAGATTAGAAAAAGGGGAGGAGCAACGAGACCTGGGTGTCATGGTTCATCAGTCATTGAAAGTTGGCATGCAGGTGCAGCAGGCGGTGAAGAAGGCAAATGGCATGTTGGCCTTCATAGCTAGGGGATTTGAGTATAAGAGCAGGGAGGTCTTACTGCAGTTGTACAGGGCCTTGGTGAGGCCTCACCTGGAATACCGTGTTCAGTTTTGGTCTCCTAATCTGAGGATGGATGTTCTTGCTACAGAGGGAGTGCAGCGAAGGTTCACCAGACTGATTCCAGGGATGGCTGAACTGATATATGAGAAGAGACTGGATCAACTGGGCCTTTATACACTGGAGTTTAGAAGGATGAGAGGGGATCTAATAGAAACGTATAAGATTCTGACAGGACGGGACAGGTTAGATGCGGAAAGAATGTTCCCGATGTTGGGGAAGTCCAGAACCAGGGGACACAGTCTTAGAATAAGGAGGAACTTCTTCACTCAGAGTTGTTAACCTGTGGAATTCCCTACCGCAGAGAGTCGTTGATGCCAGTTCATTGGATATATTCAAGAGGGAGTTAGATATAGCTCTTACGGCTAAAGGGATCAAGGGGGACGGAGAGAAAGCGGGAAAGGGGTACTGAGATGAATGATCAGCCATGATCATAATGAATGGTGGTGCAGGCTCGAGGGGCCGAATGGCCTACTCCTGCACCTATTTTCTATGTTTCTATGAAAGCTTGCCCTGCAGCTTTCTGCTTTAAAATCCTAAGTGCCAGGAAAAGTTTCTGTCTCTGTTGTTAACTCCATGTTCACAGCCAGAGACGAAACACAGCCAAAGGTCTAGGACTAGTGATCTCACAACACATTAGGTGTGAAGTGTTCAAGTACTGAGACAGACTGACAAGTTGCTCATTGCTTTCAGGCTTTGGGGAAATAACTCCAATGCTCAGCCTATGAGCATTTTAAAACCTGTGTGAATGAACATTCAGTAACTCATTTAAAATCTTTTCAGTGGAACAAATCCTGAAATATGGCAAACAGCAAGGGCTAAGTGACGAGTTTCTTGTTTTCCTTCCTCGCTGGTGGTTCTTTACATCCCAGCTAATACGGAGAACTCATTGCATGGAGAGATTTCAAAGCACAACCCTGTTTTATATCATCTGTAGCATAGTACATTTACAGACTAAAGTGCTGCACCATTTGGCTGTTTTAAAAGCAAATAATTTTTTAATGAATTCTATTTAAGAATTATTCTAAGTCAATATAAACGATTATTTTTAAAAATCACTGACAGTAGCACCAAGTTAGTGATGTCCACATATGTTATGCGAGTATTGAAGTCAACTGTTGCTATCATAAAATAGAACAACCTTAGTTATGACTTACTTTTCAAGTACTGGTGGGATGACGAGCTCTGGGCGCATCAGAGCAAGGTTTTGAAGGGCCTGAGCAGCCTCCAGACTTCCAGTTTTACTGAACACAGCAAGCACGACAGGCTGTTTGATGCTCTCCACAAAATCAGTAACGTCCTGGTCAGTCAGTTTGTGGCTGTCCGGTACGGTGTTTAGCCAGGTTGTTTTTTTGTACCGTTCTCTGTTCAGTCTTCTTACAACACTAGCAGGCAACCGTTGCAACAACTTCATCAGTTTCATCTGTTTTTTAAAAAAAAAGCAAATCACTAATCCATTAATTAAGGAAAGAGGACGGGAAATGCAATTGAATGATGATGAATTATGTCAAAACAGTATAATTAAAAATATACCCAAGCCTGTCAAATGAAACTCTTGGCAGGACATTCAAAATTTAAATTGGCAACATCCAGAGTTGACTACAGCCTGGAGCTAGAAGCATTTTTTTGTGTGTAAAGGTATAAGATATGGAATTCATTAAGTAGCTACTGAACCCAAAGTCAATCACAACATATAATAGGGAATTATATAAACACACAAATATTGAGAGTATGAGGGAAAAATTAGGAAATGAAGGTGGAATTGATAACTCAAATGTCGCTTGCACTAATACAGGCAACAATGAGCTAAATGACTTCCTGCCGTGCTGAAATCGCTATAATTTTATCTATGATCCTGGTATCCAAAGCTAAACATCAGGGATTATGGCCCCAAGTTTCCACATGATTTGCTCCTGGCTTTTAGGAGCAACTGGTGTAGAACGGAGTATCTTAGAAATCGGAATTCTCCACATTTAGTTTTCTGCAGTTCTAGTCAGGTAGAACAGTTTCACTTTGGAACTGAATTTTTTTTCAAAAGGGGGTGTGTCCAGCCACTGACACCTGATTTGAAAGTTTCCACAGTGAAAACAAACTCCAAACTAACTTAGAATGGAGCAAGTGAAGATTTTTGCACGCTTGAAAAAACCTCGTCTACACTTTAAAAAAATCAGGCGCAGGTTACAAATTAGGCGTCGGGAATGAGGTGAGGGGGGGGGGGGGGGGGGGAAAGGGAAGTCATTAAATTCTACAATCAATCCTTAGTTATACTGATACAAATGTTATACAAATAAATCCAACCTGAATAAAAATTTATAAGCAAAGAAAAGATTAAATAAACCATCTTCCTACCTGTGTGAAAGTGCTTCAGGCAGGCCTTTCAGGCAGCGGTGTGGCGTCGGTCTCGGGGGCAGGCAGCAAGCAGCCTTGGTGCTAAGCTTCAGTGCTTGAGGCAGCGGTGTGGCGTCGGTCTCGGGGGCAGGCAGCAAGCAGCCTTGGTGCGGAGCTTCAGTGCTTGAGGCAGCGGTGTGGCGTCGGTATCGGGGGCAGGCAGCAAGCAGCCTTGGTGCTAAGCTTCAGTGCTTGAGGCTGCGGTGTGGCGTCGGTCTCGGGGGCAGGCAGCAAGCAGCCTTGGTGCGGAGCTTCAGTGCTTGAGGCAGCGTTGTGGCGTCGGTCTCGGAGGCAGGAAGCAAGCAGCCTTGGTGCGGAGCTTCAGTGCTTGAGGCTGCGGTGTTGCGTCGGTCTCGGGGGCAGGCAGCAAGCAGCCTTTGTGCAGAGCTTCAGTGCTTGATGCAGCGTTGTGGCATCGGTCTCGGGGGCAGGAAGCAAGCAGCCTTGGTGCGGAGCTTCAGTGCTTGAGGCTGCGGTGTGGCGTCGGTCTCGGGGGCAGGCAGCAAGCAGCCTTTGTGCAGAGCTTCAGTGCTTGATGCAGCGTTGTGGCATCGGTCTCGGGGGCAGGAAGCAAGCAGCCTTGGTGCGGAGCTTCAGTGCTTGAGGCTGCGGTGTGGCGTCGGTCTCGGGGGCAGGGGCAGGCAGCAAGCAGCCTTGGTGCGGAGCTTCAGTGCTTGAGGCAGCGGTGTGGCGTCGGTCTCGACGGCAGGGGCAGGCAGCAAGCAGCCTTGGTGCTTGAGGCAGGCCTTCATTCCCCGCGAAGATGCAGCACCCGGACGGACTTGAGGCCATTCGGCCATGGGATTGCAGCAGCGTCAGTGGCTGGTCGGGAGCAGCAGCAGCAGCAGCCTTCGAGCTGTGAGGGGGACTGACTGAGGCCATTTGGACAGGGAGAGGCAGCCACATCGACATCTTTATATTTAAATTTGCAGAATGGGTGCACCACATATCATGCAATGGTTTTCTTCCTCAAGCAAGAAATTCTTTGTTCTTGGTGGAAGTTGATCCATTGCAAAGTTGAATTGGCACTTTTATTTCTTCAAACACACAGTCCTTAATTTGCAGGCACCGGTTCTGCAAGTTTAGCAGTGAAAAGCTGAACTCACTGATTTCAGCAGGTGACTTATTCAGCAGTGCTGCTAAAAGCACTCCCTCACACACAGAAATATCAAGAAAATTAAAATGCAAGCCTTTGCAGGGGTCCAAGAAACAAATCTTCACTTTTTCTGCAGCACTTTTAAAAATGGCCGAGTGCCAATGTTTACTTCAGACTGCGCGTGCGCGAACGCTCCAACGCGCACGCGCAGGGTTGCCGGCACCAAGAAGCCTCATTTAAATTGTACCCGCCCCCTCCTACTTACAAAATCGGCGTGAGTGGTAGGCTCCGCCCCCCGTGCGCCGCGCCAAGCAGACATCGAGCTCCAAGGAGCTCGAGAATACCGCGTTTTTGGCGCGAAAAACAGGCGCCCAGCTCAGAGGGGCGCCTTTTTCGCCACGTGTGGAAACTTGGGGCCATACTGTGTAATTTCCTAACTGGAATTTAATTGTCAATGTTTTACATGTTTTTGTTTGCAATGTTAAAAGTATGGAGGAAAAAAAATCTCAAGTATCAAGAAGGAATACTAAAACATCAGTAATAATGAGATGCAAGTGTCCTCAGTGCATTTAAACAAAGGCTTTCAAACTTTTCACTGTGGGGGCCAGCCCTGCAAACACAGGCACACTCCCAAGGATCCCCCATCCTAACTTTTAAAGGCAGCATCAACTAAGCAAAGGAAATCGTATACAACTGAAACAACATCTAGTCAACAAACACTGAAAAATACAGCAATCTGATGATCCTGGGAAACCCTGTGAAATTTCCTTGCAGAACCCCCCCCAAAGGTCATACTTTGAGAAACTAGAATCTAAACGGTGGGGTGTGAGAAAAACAGGTAAATATTTTAAGCAGCTATTGTTTTTCTAATTGGAAGAAAACTCATCTTTAACCCTCACAGTCCATTTCTTGTTAAACTGTTAATATATTTTTTTAAATGGTTAGATTACATTCCAAATTTTACAACAACCAGTAAGGGTTAATGTTGAGGGCTGAACAAAACTCTGAATAATGTATCCAGTTGTATGCCAAATTCCCGGTTATGTGCAGAGCATTTATTTCCATTTTGTATACTAATAAAATCTACAAGAAATGAGAAGTGAGTTAGAGAAATATTAAGCATACATCCAAATATCACTGGTATGCTCCATCTATGACATGCAATACCAAATATTTCCAGCTATAGTGCAATGCGGGCATATAGGTTACTTAAACCTGCAAAAGTCATTGCAGCAATCAATTTATTTTCTGGTAGAGAAGTGCATACAAAGCACAGAAATATCATTGCTGCTTATAAATCCAGACAGGAATTAACTTCACACATATCTTGAAAAATCCAATCAAACTTAGCATTTTCTTCTGCCCCACCTGCAAGTTACTGGGATTTAGAAAGGAAAAATTAGATGTAGAATTTTAATTCAGGGTGAAGCAGAAATAATGAAGTATTGACTAAGATTTAGATGGACTTGGTCAATGACGTTTCAAGCTACTGATCTTGTGACATAAAAACATACAAGGGTCAAGGAGAGTTCTTTTACTGTTCAGAGTTCTGTTACTGTACTTGAGATTACAACATATCCTTCAAGTCATGCATTCAAATAGTTTGTACATTTAATACGAACTGGAGAATATAGGAGGCCAAGAACATCCACTCAAATAAGTAAACAACTGAACAGACAACATTCTGCCTCTCATGATTGCATTACTATGTCTTTACACAGATGGTAATAAAAATCCAGAAGCACTTACCAACCATCTCCCGTTATTAGAAGGATGGTAGAACGATGCAATGCTGTTAAAAAATCCACTCAGATGCTTCTGTGCTAGTTTACTGGGACCACCCTATCAAATTAAAAATTTTAGAAGTTATTAAATTTGAACTACACAGTAATGTCCAAACAACACCAAAATAAGTGTATCTTACACAGTAAAAATTCAACGTGGAAGTCGTTTGCAGATAAACATTTCTCACAATCGTAAGAGTTTGCTTTCTCCACCATTCCAAAAATGCTTTCCTAAACAAACAGGCAAATTCATAATAAAAATTATTGACAATTCTAATGCTTTAACAGATTGTGCAGCTGTCTTGCAACTCCTGCAGTGAATTTTGAACACACACAAATGACAATGTTTGTGGAACTTCACTAATCTCTTTCGCCACTGAAACTTTCATCCATGCCTTACATTTACAAACCAGACAGGAAAAAATCAGCTGATCCATCAAGCTTATCCCATATTGCCATGGTGTAACTTAAGATCTACAACTCTCCCCCTCATGTGAGCCAAACATAGGAACAGGAGTAGGCCATTCAGCCCCTCTCGCCTGCTCCACCATTCAATTAGATCACGGCAGATCTGTACCTCAACTTCATTTACCTGCCTTCGATCCATATCCATTGATACCTGTACCTGATAAAGAAAGAACTTGCATTTATGGTGCCATTCACGACCTTAGGACATCCCAAAGCACTTTACAGTCAATTAAGTACTTTTAAAAAGTATTCACTGTTGTAATATGGGGAATTACGGCAACCAATTTGTGCACTGCAAGATCCACAAAATAGCAATGAGATGGTTGTGAGCCGAGTGGATGAACTGGTAATGTGTAGTTGGTTGAAGGTTAAATATTAGCCAGGACACCAGGGAGAACTCCCCTACTCTTCTTTGAATAGTGCTATGGGTACTTTAACATCCGTCCGAAAGGGCAGATAGGACCTCACTTTAATCATAGAATTAGAGAGATTTACGGCACAGAAGGAGGCCGAATCCCACTTTCCAGCTTTTGGTCCGTAGCCTTGTAGGTTACGGTACTTTAAGTGCATATCCAAATACTTTTTAAAAAGGTGGTGAGCATTTCTGCCTCTACCACCCTTTCAGGCAATAAGTTCCAGACCCACCATACTCAGGGTGAAAACATTTCCCCTCAAATCCCCCCTAAACCTCCTACCAATTACTTTAAATCTATGCCCGCTGATTGTTGACCCCTCTGCTCGGGGAAATATGTCCTTCCTATCCACTCTATCTTGGCCCCTCAATAAAGTCTCTCCTCACAGTCTCCTCTGTTCCAAATAAAACAAAGCCAGCCTATCCAATCTTCCCTCATCGTTAAAATTCTCCAATCCAAGCAATATCCTCGTAAATCTCCTCTGTACCCTCTCAAGTGCAATCACATCTTTCCTGTAATGTGGTGACCAGAACTGCACACAGTTGTGCTCCAGCTGTGGCCTAACCAGTGTTTGAAACAGTTCAAGCATAACCTTCTTGCTCTTGTATTCTATGCCTCGGCAAATAAAGGCAAGGATTCCGTTTGCCTTCTTAACCATCTTATCTACCTGGCGTGCTACTTTCAGGGATCTGTGGACATGCACTCCAAGGTCCCTTTGCTCCTCTACACTTCAGTGTCCTACCATTTATTCCCTTGCCTTGTTGGTATTAACTCACACTTCTCTGGATTAAATTCCATTTGCCACTTTTCTGCCCACCTGAGCAGTTCATTGATATCTTCCTGCAGTCTACAGCTTTCTTCTTCATTATCAACCACACAGCCAATTTTTGTATCATCTGCAAAATTCTTAATCATACCCCCTACATTCAAGTGTAAATCATGGATATACATCACAAAAAGCAAGGTATCAAATACTGAGCCCTGTGGAACCCCACTGGAAACAGCCTTCCAGTCACAAAAACACACATCAATTATTACCCTTTGCTTTCTGCCTCTGAGCCAATTTTGGATACAACTTGTCACTTAGCCTTGGATCCCATGAGTTTTTACTTTTGTGACCAGTCTGCAATGTGGGACCTTACCAAAAGCCTTGCTAAAATCCATGTACACTACATCATACGCACTACCCTCATCGACTCTCCCGGTTACCTCCTCAAAAAATTCAATCAGGTTAGTCAGACATGACCTTCCCTTAACAAATCCATGCTGACTGTCCCCGATTAATCAGTGACTTTCTAAATGAAGATTTATCCTGTCTCAGAATTTTCTCCAATAATTTTCCCACCACCAAGGTTAGGTTCACTGGCCTATAGTTACTCGGTCTATCCCTTTCTCCCTTTTTATACAAAGGTACAACGTTAGCAGTCCTCCAGCACCACATCTGTAGCCAGAGAGAATTGGAAAATGATGGTCAGAGCCTCTGCTATTTCCTCTTTTGCTTCTCAACAGCTTGGGATACATTTCATCTGGGCCTGGGGATTTATAGAAACATAGAAAATAGATGCAGGAGTAGGCCATTCAGCCCTTCTAGCCTGCACCGCCATTCATTGAGTTCATGGCTGAACATGCAACTTCAGTACCCCCTTCCTGCTTTCTCACCATACCCCTTGATCCCCCGAGTAGTAAGGACTTCATCTAACTCCCTTTTGAATATATTTAGTGAATTGGCCTCAACTGCTTTCTGTGGTAGAGAATTCCACAGGTTCACCACTCTCTGGGTGAAGAAGTTTCTCCTCATCTCGGTCCTAAATGGCTTACCCCTTATCCTTAGACTGTGATCCCTGGTTCTGGACTTCCCCAACATTGGGAACATTCTTCCTGCATCTAACCTGTCTAAACCCGTCAGAATTTTAAACGTTTCTATGAGGTCCCCTCTCATTCTTCTGAACTCCAGTGAATACAAGCCCAGTTGATCCAGTCTTTCTTGATATGTCAGTCCCACCATCCCGGGAATCAGTCTGGTGAATCTTCGCTGCACTCCCTCAATAGCAAGAATGTCCTTCCTCAAGTTAGGAGACCAAAACTGTACACAATACTCCAGGTGTGGCCTCACCAAGGCCCTGTGCAACTGTAGCAACACCTCCCTGCCCCTGTACTCAAATCCCCTCGCTATGAAGGCCAACATGCCATTTGCTTTCTTAACCGCCTGTTGTACCTGCATGCCAACCTTCAATGACTGATGTACCACGACACCCAGGTCTCGTTGCACCTCCCCTTTTCCTAATCTGTCACCATTCAGATAATAGTCTGTCTCTCTGTTTTTACCACCAAAGTGGATAACCTCACATTTATCCACATTATACTTCATCTGCCATGCATTTGCCCACTCACCTAACCTATCCAAGTCACTCTGCAGCCTCATAGCTTCCTCCTCGCAGCTCACACTGCCACCCAACTTCATCCGCAAATTTGGAGATACTACATTTAATCCCTCGTCTAAATCATTAATGTACAATGTAAACAGCTGGGGCCCCAGCACAGTACCTTGCGGTACCCCACTAGTCACTGCCTGCCATTCTGAAAAGTACCCATTTACTCCTACTCTTTGCTTCCTGTCTGACAACCAGTTCTCAATCCACGTCAGCACACTACCCCCAATCCCATGTGCTTTAACTTTGCACATTAATCCCTTGTGTGGTACCTTGTCGAAAGCCTTCTGAAAGTCCAAATATACCACATCAACTGGTTCTCCCTTGTCCACTTTACTGGAAACATCCTCAAAAAATTCCAGAAGGTTTGTCAAGCATGATTTCCCTTTCACAAATCCATGCTGACTTGGACCCATCATGTCACCATTTTCCAAATGCACTGCTATGACATCCTTAATAATTGATTCCATCATTTTACCCACTACTGAGGTCAGGCTGACCGGTCTATAATTACCTGTTTTCTCTCTCCCTCCTTTTTTAAAAAGTGGGGTTACATTGGCTACCCTCCACTCCATAGGAACTGATCCAGAGTCAATGGAATGTTGGAAAATGACTGTCAATGCATCCGCTATTTCCAAGGCCACCTCCTTAAGTACTCTGGGATGCAGTCCATCAGGCCCTGGGGATTTATCGGCCTTCAATCCCATCAATTTCCCCAACACAATTTCCCGACTAATAAAGATTTCCCTCAGTTCCTCCTCCTTGCTAGACCCTCTGACCCCTTTTATATCCGGAAGGTTGTTGGTGTCATCCTTAGTGAATACCGAACCAAAGTACTTGTTCAATTGGTCTGCCATTTCTTTGTTCCCCGTTATGACTTCCCCTGATTCTGACTGCAGGGGACCTACGTTTGTCTTTACTAACCTTTTTCTCTTTATATACCTATAGAAACTTTTGCAATCCACCTTAATGTTCCCTGCAAGCTTCTTCTCGTACTCCATTTTCCCTGCCCTAATCAAACCCTTTGTCCTCCTCTGCTGAGTTCTAAATTTCTCCCAGTCCCTGGGTTCGCTGCTATTTCTGGCCAATTTGTATGCCACTTCCTTGGCTTTAATACTATCCCTGATTTCCCTTGATAGCCACGGTTGAGCCACCTTCCCTTTTTTATTTTTACGCCAGACAGGAATGTACAATTGTTGTAGTTCATGCATGCGGTCTCTAAATGTCTGCCATTGCCCATCCACAGTCAACCCCTTAAGTATCATTCGCCAATCTATCCTAGCCAATTCACACCTCATAACTTCAAAGTTACCCTTCTTTAAGTTCTGGACCATGGTCTCTGAATTAACCGTTTCATTCTCCATCCTAATGTCGAATTCCACCATATTATGGTCACTCTTCCCCAAGGGGCCTCGCACAATGAGATTGCTAATTAATCCTCTCTCATTACACAACACCCAGTTTAAGATGGCCTCCCCCCTAGTTGGTTCCTCGACATACTGGTCTAGAAAACCATCCCTTATGCACTCCAGGAAATCCTCCTCCACCGTATTGCTTCCAGTTTGGCTCGCCCAATCTATGTGCATATTAAAGTCACCCATTATAACTGCTGCACCTTTCAAAGCTGCTAAGCCCCTTAATACTTCCTCTGTGACTATATTTATCTCGTCTAATATTTCACACTCCTCTTGCCTGATTGCAATGTCTGCATCACCCCTCTCCTTTGTGAAAACAAATGCAAAATATTCATTAAGAACCATGCCCACTTCTTCTGCCTCCACATACAGATTACCTTTAAGGTCTCGAATAGGCCCTACTCTTTCCTTAGTTATCCTCTTGCTCCGAATGTATTTATAAAACATCTTTGGGTTTTCATCTCATCTAAAAGATGTCTCCTCCGGCAGTGCATCCTGTCAATCTCAGTCTTGAAAATTTCTATTGACCCAGCAACGACTGTTGGTGATAATTCCAGATTTCTATTATCCTTCAGGTGAAAAATGCTACATGATTTCACTCCTACTGGCCTAGCTCTAATGATAAGATTATGCCTCCTTGTTTTGGATACCCCACCAGAGGAAATAGCTTCTCTGTATTAATTCTATCAATTACTTTTAGAATTTTATACCCCTCAATTAGATCTCCTCAGCCGTTAAAACTCAAGGGAACACAAGCCATATTTATGCAACCTGTCCTCTTAATTTAACCTTTAAGCCCTGGTTTCATCCTGATGAATTGGCGCTGTCCAAAACTTGGCATTAGGTCTTCTCTTGCTCTCTGAAATGCCCCACGGTGTTTTTCTATGTTGGAGGCCATATGTAAATGCAAGTTGTTGCATCAGAAATTATCTTATGGCTTTACCATCAGGGACTATTCCATGAACTTGCTGATAAGAATTATGGATGCTTTTTAAAAAAAAGTTAACACTGTTTGTACATTGTGTAACTTTAGCTATTATACTGTTATAGTACCTCACCCATCTTTGTGCTTCTGGGAGGTCTTTTTATTAATAAATCTGGACAAGTAGGTTTTAACCTGCATTAGTAGTCTCTTTGCATGTTATTTTCCTGTTTTCTGAAGTAATGGGAGAAAATGGTGGGCAGTAAATTATTTACCGAAAAATCATGTGCTGATTGTTATATCGAGGCTTTGCTAACTCGTATACAGCATAGAGTAAGAGACTCGTTCTCCTTATGGAAACTGTCATCTAGCTTTTTGTGCAGCTTGGAAATCACATTTCACAATCAAACTCCACCATTTCAGAGGGATTTCTGTAATAATAGTGTAAGTGCTACTGAAAAAGGTTACTAAATAATGAGCACAATGGAGCGCAGTACAATAAAATTAACACTGAATAATTAACCTGTCCTTCCTTCCAATCACAAAAGCATTCTACATAGCTATGGGCCCAACATTGCCAAACCCCTTTTTTCGATGCACTGACCTGAAGCGCGCCGACTTTGCGTGCTGGAAAGGGCACCAGAAAAAAGGGGCCCCATTCTGGCCGCTCTTCAGAGTCCCCGGAGTCCTGGCGTAGCGTGGAGGCTGAAGGGGGGGGGGGGGGGCAGAGCAACAGACCAGCGCAGAAAGCACTGCTGGCACCTGCGCGCATGCTCAGTGAGAGCTGTGAGCAGGACCCGATGCTCGCAGCCCCTATCCCCGGCCGAAGGGACGACCAATCTCGCCGCACCCTATCCCTGGTCGAGTGGACTCCCGCACCGGCTGGCCCGCTGAGTTCCCGGGCAGGTAAGGACTTTGGTTTTATTTTTTATTTAGTGGCTATGCTTTAAACTTTTCAGTGGGGGGTGGGGAGGAGAGTTTCCAGGGGGGGGGGGGGGGGGCGAAAGAGGGAGGAGAGTTTCGGGGGGAGGGGAGGAGAGTTTCGGGGGGGGGAGGAGCGGAGAGTTTCGGGGGGGGGAGGAGCGGAGAGGAGAGTTTCGGGGTGGGGAGGAGAGGAGAGTTTCGGGGGGGGAGGAGAGGAGAGTTTCGTGGGGGGGAGGAGAGGAGAGTTTCGGGGGGGGAGGGGAGGAGGAGAGTTTCGGTGGGGGGAGGAGGAGAGTTTCGGTGGGGGGAGGAGGAGAGTTTCGGTGGGGGGAGGAGGAGAGTTTCGGTGGGGGGAGGAGGAGAGTTTCGGTGGGGGGAGGAGGAGAGTTTCGGTGGGGGGAGGAGGAGAGTTTCGGTGGGGGGAGGAGGAGAGTTTCGGTGGGGGGAGGAGGAGAGTTTCGGTGGGGGGAGGAGGAGAGTTTCGGTGGGGGGAGGAGGAGAGTTTCGGTGGGGGGAGGAGGAGAGTTTCGGTGGGGGGAGGAGGAGAGTTTCGGTGGGGGGAGGAGGAGAGTTTCGGTGGGGGGAGGAGGAGAGTTTCGGTGGGGGGAGGAGGAGAGTTTCGGTGGGGGGAGGAGGAGAGTTTCGGTGGGGGGAGGAGGAGAGTTTCGGTGGGGGGAGGAGGAGAGTTTCGGTGGGGGGAGGAGGAGAGTTTCGGTGGGGGGAGGAGGAGAGTTTCGGTGGGGGGAGGAGGAGAGTTTCGGTGGGGGGAGGAGGAGAGTTTCGGTGGGGGGAGGAGGAGAGTTTCGGTGGGGGGAGGAGGAGAGTTTCGGTGGGGGGAGGAGGAGAGTTTCGGTGGGGGGAGGAGGAGTTTCGGTGGGGGGAGGAGGAGAGTTTCGGTGGGGGGAGGAGGAGAGTTTCGGTGGGGGGAGGAGGAGAGTTTCGGTGGGGGGAGGAGGAGAGTTTCGGTGGGGGGAGGAGGAGAGTTTCGGTGGGGGGAGGAGGAGAGTTTCGGTGGGGGGAGGAGGAGAGTTTCGGTGGGGGGAGGAGGAGAGTTTCGGTGGGGGGAGGAGGAGAGTTTCGGTGGGGGGAGGAGGAGAGTTTCGGTGGGGGGAGGAGGAGAGTTTCGGTGGGGGGAGGAGGAGAGTTTCGGTGGGGGGAGGAGGAGAGTTTCGGTGGGGGGAGGAGGAGAGTTTCGGTGGGGGGAGGAGGAGAGTTTCGGTGGGGGGAGGAGGAGAGTTTCGGTGGGGGGAGGAGGAGAGTTTCGGTGGGGGGAGGAGGAGAGTTTCGGTGGGGGGAGGAGGAGAGTTTCGGTGGGGGGAGGAGGAGAGTTTCGGTGGGGGGAGGAGGAGAGTTTCGGTGGGGGGAGGAGGAGAGTTTCGGTGGGGGGAGGAGGAGAGTTTCGGTGGGGGGAGGAGGAGAGTTTCGGTGGGGGGAGGAGGAGAGTTTCGGTGGGGGGAGGAGGAGAGTTTCGGTGGGGGGAGGAGGAGAGTTTCGGTGGGGGGAGGAGGAGAGTTTCGGTGGGGGGAGGAGGAGAGTTTCGGTGGGGGGAGGAGGAGAGTTTCGGTGGGGGGAGGAGGAGAGTTTCGGTGGGGGGAGGAGGAGAGTTTCGGTGGGGGGAGGAGGAGAGTTTCGGTGGGGGGAGGAGGAGAGTTTCGGTGGGGGGAGGAGGAGAGTTTCGGTGGGGGGAGGAGGAGAGTTTCGGTGGGGGGAGGAGGAGAGTTTCGGTGGGGGGAGGAGGAGAGTTTCGGTGGGGGGAGGAGGAGAGTTTCGGTGGGGGGAGGAGGAGAGTTTCGGTGGGGGGAGGAGGAGAGTTTCGGTGGGGGGAGGAGGAGAGTTTCGGTGGGGGGAGGAGGAGAGTTTCGGTGGGGGGAGGAGGAGAGTTTCGGTGGGGGGAGGAGGAGAGTTTCGGTGGGGGGAGGAGGAGAGTTTCGGTGGGGGGAGGAGGAGAGTTTCGGTGGGGGGAGGAGGAGAGTTTCGGTGGGGGGAGGAGGAGAGTTTCGGTGGGGGGAGGAGGAGAGTTTCGGTGGGGGGAGGAGGAGAGTTTCGGTGGGGGGAGGAGGAGAGTTTCGGTGGGGGGAGGAGGAGAGTTTCGGTGGGGGGAGGAGGAGAGTTTCGGTGGGGGGAGGAGGAGAGTTTCGGTGGGGGGAGGAGGAGAGTTTCGGTGGGGGGAGGAGGAGAGTTTCGGTGGGGGGAGGAGGAGAGTTTCGGTGGGGGGGGAAGAGAAGAGGAGACTTTTTTTTGAGGGGGGGGGGAAAGAGGGGAGAGTTTTGGTTGGGGGGGGGGAAAAGAGAAGAGTTTTTTTGGGGGGGGCGGGGGGAGAGAGAAGTTTTTTTGGGGGCGGGGGGGAAAGAGATGAGACTTCCAGATCCACAAGCTGTGATTCCTCTGATCGCTCGGTGGCACTCCTGAGACGCCCCGGCCCAGCAGCTGTGACTTCTACGGTGCACGTCTTCCCACCCCTATCCCAGGCCAAGTGGCCTTACTCACATGTCAGCCTGCTGCATTTCCCAGGCAGACTTTCCCAGGTAGGATTTACTTCTTTGAGGTCCTCTCCAGTTCCCTTCCCTCCCCTATCCCTGCCCTAATGTCTGCCGAATGTGCGCTGCTTTTTTTAAAACTGCCCGCAAGGTTTTTCAGAGCTGGCCACATACGCTGACCTAAGTGGATTTGGAGTACATTTTTGCTGGCCAAAGTGGCATAAATGGCCAAAACTGTCGTAAGTGTCTGGGAACGCCCCCTTTTGGAAAAAAAAACTAATCTAAAAACTGAAGTCAGATCTAACTGACTTACTCTGGAGCAAATTTTTTGGGGAAAATGGCATTTTTTAAACTTACGCCAGAAAAAACCTACTCCAAAAAAAATGATGCAAGTCATGGCCAATGTTGGGCCCTATAATACTACTGCAGCATGATAGATTGGACAACTACACTGAGACGTTATAACATTCACGTACAACAGATTTTCTTCACCACAATAATGAATTTAAATAAAATACTTAAACTTGTTCACTCATATTGACTACGAGATCAGTAAAAAGTAAAGACACTGCCTATGATTAGTATAAAATCCATAATTACATACTAACCAGCATGGAAGTGATCCAAATCACCACATGGCCAATTTCATAAGCGCTTGATAAAAATTTGGAAATTAAAACTTGGCTGCTTCCAACTGGCAGATTTAAGCTTCTCAGAAATCTGGTAAAAATCTGTAAAATATAAAGTATTCAATAACCGATGTTATATTAAATACATAACTTTCTGTTAATTAGTATGACTTAAGATAGCAAAAATCATAAAACAACCAAAATGTAGAATTAAAACTGTGGCAGCATCTTTTCTCCTGATAGATGTTTGGATCACTGATGATGAAATAAGAAACAACTGAATACTATTATTGATGCAAAATGGTTTTGACGCAATCACTACTTTCGATGACTCAAATGGTCAAGCCACAAACAACTAACTACTGTCATTGAAAATAATGATGTAATTTACCTTTGGAATGTATTCATCCCAATCTATGTACCCAATGTTATCCATAGCCAGACGAGCAAATAGGTTTACCAAATTCTGTCAATAGCACAAAAGAAATGTTTAAATTCCACTGCATTCATCTTTTTAACAAGCATGTCTCAATTTAGAAACATTCTTAAGCTAGTTGAAAAATTGTTACTTACTCGAAACCACATACAAGAAATACTGCACTCAGGAACTCTAATTTGGTACTTAGAACATTGAAGCAAAAAATAAATAAATTTAATTCTCATAAAATAATTAAAACTACCAATCCAACAATCATTGCACAAGATAATCCCAAAACAATTCTTCCCACCAACATTCTCCATTAAATGGTTCCATAAATTGAAATGCATTTTGACAATCTAAATCTTTAACTCTTAATGAAAAGTATGAACAAAAAATGAGTAGTCATGCTATAATATATACCATGTGCTTTAGTTATTTCCAACATGCATTTATATAGCACCATTAGCAAAGAGGAATGCCCCAAGGCGCATCACAGAGGCATAATCAAAATAATGGACACCAAGCCAAAGAAGGAGATATTGTGAGGGGTGAAGAAAAGTTAGGTCAAGAGGTGGGTATTAAGGTGTCTTAAAGGAAGAGATGGAGAGACTTAGTGAGAGAATTCCAGAGCATGAGGCTGAGGCAGCTAAAGCAACTGCAGTCAATGGTGTTGGCCAAGGGAGGCAAAAGTTGGAGGAATGCAGAAATTAAGGGCTGGAGAGAATGACAGAAATAGGGAGGGATGAGGCCATTGAGAGATTTGAATATAATTTTGAGGCTTTCAAGGACCAGGAGCCAATGTAGGTCAGCAGGAATGAGGGCGCACCTTGGTACATGATAGGATACAGGCAGCAAAGTTTTAGATGAGCTGAAGGTCATGGAGAATGAAGGATGAAACACCAAACAGGAGAGCACTGGAATAGTCAAGTCCAGAGGTGAAAAAAGTATGGATGAGGATTTCAGCAGATCATAGAAATTTACTGCACGGAGGACCATTTTGGCCGGCCAACAAAGCTATCCAGCCTAACCCTACTTTCTAGCTCTAGGTCCATAGCCCTGTAGGTTACGGCACATCAAGTGCACAACCAAGTACTTTTAAAATGTGGTGAGGTTATCAAAAGGCCTTGCTAAAATTCAAATCATCATAGGCAGTCCCTTGAAATTGAGGAAGACTTGCTTCCACTCAAAAAGTGAGTTCTTAGGTGACTGAACAGTCCAATACGGGAACCACAGTCCTTGTCACAGGTGGGACAGAAAGTCGTTGAAGGGTGGGTGGGACTGGTTTGCCGCACACTCTTTCTGCTGCCTGCGCCCATTTTCTGCATGCTCTCGGCGACGGGACTCGGGTGCTCAACGCCCTCCCAGATGCACCTCCTCCACCTAGGACGGTCTTTGGCCAGGGACTTCAATGTGTTGGAGGGAATGTTGCATTTTATCAAGGAGGCTTTGAGGGCGTCCTTGAAACATTGCCTTTGCCCACCTTGGGCTCGCTTGCCGTGTAGGAGTGGAGTCGAGCGCTTGCTTTGGGAGTCTTGTGTCAGGCATGCGATACCTGCCCAATGGAGCTAGTTGAGAGTGATCAGTGCTTCGATGCTGGGGATATTGGCCTGATCGAGGACGCTAACGTTGGTGCGTCTGTCCTCCCAGGGAATTTGTAGGATCTTGCGGAGACATCCATCGTTGGTGGTATTTCTCCAACGATTTGAGTTGTCTATTGTATATGATCCGCGTCTCAGCCATACAGGACGGCGGATATCCTACATCCCTGCAGACCATGAGCTTGGTGGCAGATTTGAGGGCCTGATCTTGGAACACTTTTCCTCAAATCCAAATACACTGCATCAAGCGCACTACCCTCATCAACCCTCCAGTTCTCCCGCACCACACCTGCAGCCAGAGAGAATTGGAAACTGGTGATCAGAGCCTCAACTATTTCCTCTTTTGCTTCTCTTAACAGCCTGGGAGACATTTCATCCGTGCCTGAGGATTTATTCACTTTCAAAGCTGCTAAACTCCTTAACACTTCCTCTCTCACTATGTTTATTTCATCCAATATTTCATACTCCTCCTCCCTGATTACAATATCTGCATCGCCCCACTCGTTTGTGGAAACAGATGTGAAGTATTAATTAAGGACTCTAATAGGCCCTACTCTTTAGTTATCCTCTTGCTCTTAATGTATTTATGAAACATCTTTGGGTTTTCCTTGATTTTACTTGCCAAAAAGCATTCATGCTCTTTCTTTGCTTTCCTAATTTCATTTTTAATTTCACCCCTGCACTTTCTATACTCCGAGTTTTTGCAGCACTGAGCCCTCGGTATCCGTCATAAGCCTCCCTTTTTTTCTTTAACCTACTCTGTATGTACCTCGACATCCGGGTTTGGGGGGGGGGGGGGGGGGTTGTCTAGATGTGTCAACTCTACCCTTTTTCTTTCAGGGAACAGACTTGCTCTGAACCCTCCAGATTTCCTCCTTCAATGCCTCCCACTCTCTGACACTGATTTACCTTCAAGTAGATGTTTCCAGTCCATTATGGCTAAATCACCTCTCAAGCTTATCAAATTGATTTTTCTCCCAATTCAGAACTTTTATTCCTAGTCTATCTTTGTCCTTGTCCATAACTATCCTAAATCTAACTGAATTATGATCACTAGTACCAAAATGCTCTCCTACTGATATCCCTTTCACCTGCCCAGATTCATTCCCTAAAACGAAGTTCAGAACCACCCCCTTCCTTGTTGGGCTTGCTACATACTGGCTAAAAAATTTCTCGTGAATGCATTTTAGGAATTCTGCACCCTCTATACCTTTCGCCCTGATGGGATGAGACAGAGGTGGACAAAATTACGGAGATGAAAGTGGGCGGTCTTTGTGATGGAGCAGATATAGGATTAGAAGCTCGCCTCGGGATTTAATAGGATGCTATAGTTGCAAACAATATAATTCAGACCTCGACGATAGTCAGAAATTGGGATGGAATTGATGGCAAGCGTATGGAACCTGTGACCGAGGTTGAAGACCTCTGTTTAGCTGGAGGAACTTGCGGTTCATCCAAGACTCGATGTCAGACAAGCAAAAAGGCTGTCAAGGGGTTGAGAGAGGTGGTGGAGAGTTAGAGCTGAGTATTGTCAACATACATGTGGAAGCTGACCAATATCTACAGATGATATCATCAAGGGGCGCTCTCTATTAGTCCATGGAATGATTGGCTTACCCCTTCCCACTGTGGGAGATTCTGAACTGTGACATAAAGGCCTATAAATTCATCAAACCAAAGCCTGTAGGAAAACAAAAAACAAAAGATTGTTCAAAATACATTAATGAAAACGTATAAGCAATTTTGCCTTCAATAAGCAAAAGAATCACTGTTCTTGCATAAAATATATGCAGATTCCCACATATTTATCTTCAACTGGTTGATTTCCTGTGGCTCTGCACATGGAGAGTAAATAGAAAGTGCAGTCTTCAGGTGGAGAGAGATTAAAGGGCAGGGAATAATTGGACCAAGGTGTACAGAAGTAACTGAGTTCCCATTTTAAAGTAATACGTTATATTTCCATTATAAATTTATATTTTCATATTTATAATGGAAACTCAAGTAAAATAGTCATGTTGTAACTTCACCCTCCCATTAGGAGTAGCACTGCAGTGGCTCCCCAACAAGAGGCTGCAAGTACAAGATGACATGTTTACATAGGCAGCTTCCATTATAAATGTGAAAATAGGAATTTATAATAAAAATAGTTGACAAGTGCACCCAAACCCAAGATTTTTAATATATTACTAATCAATTTTCTGTAACGTTGCACACAATAGGTCGTAGAATATAGTCTCTCAGCTGTCTCCATTAACTTTGTGCGGCTGCTTTTCTCACTGTCTCTCTCCTTCTCTTCCGCTTTCCCCCGCCCCCCAAATCTCTGCTTCAACCACTAACTCCACGAATGGATTTCACAGCCTCACAACCCTCAGTGTATAAACAGTTCCTCCTGCTCCCTGTCCTAAATCACCTACATTTAATCTTCTATTTACTTCGCCTCATTCTAGACCCCTCAACTAGTGGAAACATCTTGGGCCCAAGTTTCGGCCTCAGTTGCTCCTGATTTTTTGGAGCAACTGGTGTAGAAAGGAGTATCTTAGAAATTCAAATTCTCGGCATTTAGTTTGCTCTAGTTCTAGTCAGTTAGAACAGTTTCACTTTGGAACAGAATTTTTTTCTTCAAAAGGGGGCGTGTCCGGCCACTTACACCTGTTTTCAAATTTTCGGCAGTGAAAACTTACTCCAAACTAACTTAGAATGGAGTAAGTGAAGATTTTTGTACGCTCGAAAAAACCTTGTCTACACTTTAGAAAATCAGGCGTAGGTTACAAATCAGGCGTAGGGAATGGGGGGGGGTTTAAAGGGAAGTTTACAAACATTAAACACTTCAGTTTTACAAATAAAGAGCCATCATCAATAATAAATGATAAAAACATTAATAAATCAACCAATGAATCAATCAAAAAAAATTAATAAGAAATATATATTTTTTTAAATCAATAAATAACACATTTTCTACCTACTGACTGCAGCACCGGGAGCCCTCCAACAGCGTGCTGGGATGCTCCCGCCCCCCCCCCCCCCAGTGTGTCTCTGTCAGTGTCTCTATCTCTCTCTCTCTGTCTGTCAGTGTCTGTGTTTCTAACAGCAAGGGGAGGGGGAGGGGGAGGAGGGGGGTAGAGGGGCAAAGGGAGGGAGGCAGAGGGGGAGGGAGGGAGAGGGATGGGGGAGGGGAAGGGGGAAGAGGAGAAGGGGGGGGGAGAAGAGGAGAAGGGGGGGGGGAGAAGAGGAGAAGGGGGGGGGAGAAGAGGAGAAGGGGGGGGGAGAAGAGGAGAGGGGGGGGAGAAGAGGAGAGGGGGGGGAGAAGAGGAGAGGGGGGGGAGAAGAGGAGAGGGGGGGGAGAAGAGGAGAGGGGGGGGAGAAGAGGAGAGGGGGGGGAGAAGAGGAGAGGGGGGGGAGAAGAGGAGAGGGGGGGGAGAAGAGGAGAGGGGGGGAGAAGAGGAGAGGGGGGGAGAAGAGGAGAGGGGGGGGAGAAGAGGAGAGGGGGGGGAGAAGAGGAGAGGGGGGGGAGAAGAGGAGAGGGGGGGGAGAAGAGGAGAGGGGGGGAGAAGAGGAGAGGGGGGGAGAAGAGGAGAGGGGGGGGAGAAGAGGAGAGGGGGGGGAGAGGAGAGGGGGGGGGGGAGAAGAGGAGAGGGGGGGGGAGAAGAGGAGAGGGGGGGGGGAGAGGAGAGGGGGGGGGAAGAGGAGAGGGGGGGGAAGAGGAGGGGGGGGGGGGAAGAGGAGAGGGGGGGGAAGAGGAGAGGGGGGGGAAGAGGAGAGGGGGGGGGAAGAGGAGAGGGGGGGGAAGAGGAGAGGGGGGGGGGGAAGAGGAGAGGGGGGGGGAAGAGGAGAGGGGGGGGGGAAGAGGAGAGGGGGGGGGAAGAGGAGAGGGGGGGGAAGAGGAGAGG